>NC_084739.1:17491321-17541321 GCF_033978785.1 Entelurus aequoreus
AGTAACCGTGTAATACTCTTCCATATCAGTAGGTGGCAGCCGGTAGCTAATTGCTTTGTAGATGTCGGAAACAGCGGGAGGCAGTGTGCAGGTCAAAAAGATGTCTAATGCTTAAACCAAAAATAAAAGGCATTGAAGCTTAGGGAAGGCTATGCAGAATGAAACTACAATTCAACTGGCTGCAAAGTAAACAAAAACAGAATGCTGGAGGACAGCAAAGACTTACTGTGGAGCAAAGATGGCGTCCACAATGTACATCCGAACATGACATGACAAGCAACAATGTCCCCACAAAGAAGGATAAAAACAACTGAAATATTCTTGATTGCTAAAACAAAGTAGATGCGGGAAATATCGCTCAAAGGAAGACATGAAACTGATAAAGGAAAATACCAAAAAAACAGAAAAAGCCACCAAAATAGGAGCACAAGACAAGAACTAAAACACTACACACAGGAAAACAGCAAAAAACTCCAAATAATTCAAGGCTTGATGTGACAGGTGGTGACAGTACACCTACTTTGAGACAAGAGCTATAGTGATGCATGCTTGGTTATGGTTTAAAGTCATATCCAACAATTGCGACAAAAAACTTTTTACTGTCCACTGAGTTTTGTTTTTTAATGATTTCTCTGGTGGTGTGCCTCCGGGTTTTTTCAACCCAAAAAAATGTGCCTTGGCTCAAAAAAGGTTGAAAAACACTGACATAGAGTCATCATTCTTTCGCCTTGTACAAGTGATAGAAATAACCAAAAACTTGCATCAATGTCTCCAAGACAATAGATAGTATAGTCTGCGGCGTATGTGTGCGCGCTTAATTAAAACAGTTAGAAGTCATTAAAGTTCAAAACAAATGTATGAATTTAAGTGTTTAGTTGCCATGATATTCTATCAACAGCCAAGATAAGTAAACCCACATCTGAGAAAAACTAGCTGGAAAACATAGCCAACTTAAATTTGTGAGTTGGAGCTTTGTGTGAAATATTGTCAGCTACAAATGCAGCTTTAAATCCTATTCCTTTAATTACACTTAGTTAAAAAGGGCGTTTATCTGTTTCTGTATAGTAGGGAAATGAAATGTTTAGATTCCATTTTGGAACTATTCAGCGATTCAATGTCTATTCATGAATTAAATAAAACGTTGTTTTTTGTGTCTAACACACTCCCTTTGAAATGACTGACATCATTTTCACAGCCATAAAGTCATCCAGGGACCCCTTGTGCCAAACCGACAGGGCCATCATCATCCCCTCAGAAGGCATCCATCTCATCAGGATGAAAAGTTCTCTAATGGGATGAAAGCGATCATTCTGAGCAGTGTTATATTGATTTCTTGACCTTTTCCGGAATAAGTGGACTCAACCTCTGCTGACTAAAATGACCTCCAAAGCATAACACGGCCACCTGATCCCCTGCAGGGGCTCCAGCCCTCATTTATTCAGGGTTTCCTTCAATTTGTCACCCGTCTGTGACAATGCTATTCATGTTGGGAATCCTCCGGGCCTCAGAGAGCCAACTCACAGTTTGACCTCTTCTTGGCAAACACTAAACCTACAAGTGTTGCTCCCAATCACACATGTTGAGCAGATTAGTGCACACAGCATCATTGCATTCCGGTATGACATGATGTGCAATTATCTGCATTCATTTTCAATAAAGGAGTCATGTAAAAAATAGACTTTATGTAGTAGTTCTAAGTCAAGGGTGTCCAAACTTTTTTCACTGAGGGCCGCACGGAACAATTTAAGCATGCAGGGGCCATGTTGATATTTTTCATTTTCAAACCATAACAAAATATATGGATTTTTTTTTAAAGGGTCTCAGTCATTAAAACGTTAAAAATAAGACAAATTATTATTTTTTTCTAATTTAACGCTTATAGTAAATTTCTATATCAACTTCAGGTTGATAAAAAGTGAAAAAAAAAAAAAAAGGTTTTATGCCTTTTCTGTCAAAGACAACTTTGTTTTTTATAGCAAAACTGGAAATATGAAGTATTTAGTAATTAGAGCTCTAAAAGATCAATAATGCAGGACACCATTGATTTTAATTCTTTAATATTTTTGAGAAATCAGTGAAAATATTAATAAAATCCCACTAAATATGTTTGGGATCCAAAAGGTCCCCCACTCATAAAGTGATACATTTTTTTTTTTTTTTTTTAAACTTTCAACCCTTAAGTTACGAGATCAACTTCAGATATATCTGTCGATTTTACGTTTGAACTATTATTTTGTTTGTTTTTTATGCTCTTTTGTCAAAGAAATCTTTGATGTTTTTATATGGCAACCACACAATATATGCAATATTTTTTCCACATAAAACATTTTAAAGTGATTGGAACCTTGAATAGGTCAATAATTCATTATAACATAGATATTTTGTCTTTTTTTTTTTTTTGAGCAATGGCTAAAAAAAGAAAAAGAAAGAAAGACAAAGAATAAAAAAACAGCCTGCATGGCAGCTTTGTGTCAACATTGCAACTTTTTCTCGTTAGATTTCACCTCATTTCACTTTTTTAAATGTTTTTTTTCATTTTTGCAATCCTATCAATTTTGCAATTTTTGCAGAATGTGTGGCGGGCCGGTAAACAATTAGCTGCGGGCCGCAAATGGCCCTCGGGCCGCACTTTGGACACCCCTTTTTTAAGTGGTTGCCAGAATAAACTGGAGGAGGTTGAACTTTAGTTTGGTACATTTATTTTACATAGAAAACACAAGGCACTTAGTAGATAAAAGGCAATCCTTTAACAGTAGCTCTGAATTAAAAACAGTACTATTATAAATGACTTAAATAGAATAAAAACACAATTGTTCCCGCACTAAAAATAACACTGCAAATATAGGGAAATACATTGCAAAATAAAGCCAATCCTTAAAATAAAATCACCGAATAATAATTTAAACCAGGGGTCCCCAAACTACGGCCTGCGGGTCGGATACGGACCGCCAGCGTCCAAAATCCGGCCCGCAGGAAGTCCCAAGTAAAAAAAAAAAACTTAAAAAAAAATGTTTTATTATGTTTTAAAATCTGTCCTTTCTAATCCATTTTCTATCACTTGTTACTATTGGTGTCTCCTAGCCGCTCAGGCAAATCATATTGTCTAAAAATGCATTTTCCCATCGATAACGTGACATCATCGCGTCGGGCAAGCGCGTGGCAGGTGCGCGCTCTTTCAGTCAATTAGTGTGCGAGGAATATATATATATATATCCATCCATCCATCCATCTTCTTCTGCTTATCCGAGGTCGGCAGCAGCCTAAGCAGGGAAGCCCAGACTTCCATCTCCCCAGCCACTTCGTCCAGCCCGAGGCGTTCCCAGGCCAGCCGGGAGACATAACGTGTCCTGGGTCTTCCCCGTGGCCTCTTACCGGTCGGACGTGCCCTAAACACCTCCCTAGGGAGGCATTCGGGATATATATATATATATATATATATATATATATATATATATATATATATATATATATATATATATATATATATATATATATATATATATATATATATATATATATATATATATATATATACATACATACATATATATATATATATATATATATATATATATATATATATATATATATATATATATATATATATATATATATATATATATATATATATATATATATATATATATATATATATACATACATATATATATATACATACATATATATATATACATACATATATATATATCCATCCATCCATTTTCTACCGCTTATTCCCTTCGGGGTCGCGGGGGGCGCTGGAGCCTATCTCAGCTACAATCGGGCGGAAGGCGGGGTACACCCTGGACAAGTCGCCACCTCATCGCAGGGCCAACACAGATAGACAGACAACATTCACACTCACATTCACACACTAGGGCCAATTTAGTGTTGCCAATCAACCTATCCCCAGGTGCATGTCTTTGGAGGTGGGAGGAAGCCGGAGTACCCGGAGGGAACCCACGCAGTCACGGGGAGAACATGCAAACTCCACACAGAAAGATCCAGAGGCCGGGATTGAACTCACGACTACTCAGGACCTTCGTATTGTGAGGCAGACGCACTAACCCCTCTGCCACCGTGCTGCCCATATATATATATATATATATATATATATATATATATATATATATATATATATATATATATATATATATATATATATATATATATACATACATATATATATATACATACATATATATATATACATACATATATATATATATATATATATATATATATATATATATATATATATATATATATATATATATATATATATATATATATATATATATATATATATATATATATATATATATATATACATATATATATATATATACACTACCGTTCAAAAGATTGGGGTCACATTGAAATGTCCTTATTTTTGAAGGAAAAGCACTGTACTTTTCAATGAAGATAACTTTAAACTAGTCTTAACTTTAAAGAAATACACTCTATACATTGCTAATGTGGTAAATGACTATTGTAGCTGCAAATGTCTGGTTTTTGGTGCAATATCTACATAGGTGTATAGAGGCCCATTTCCAGCAACTATCACCCCAGTGTTCTAATGGTACAATGTGTTTGCTCATTGGCTCAGAAGGCTAATTGATGATTAGAAAACCCTTATGCAATCATGTTCACACATCAGAAAACAGTTTAGCTCGTTACAGAAGCTACAAAACTGACCTTCCTTTGAGCAGATTGAGTTTCTGGAGCATCACATTTGTGGGGTCAATTAATCAAAATGGCCAGAAAAAGAGAACTTTCATCTGAAACTCGACAGTCTATTCTTGTTCCTAGAAATGAAGGCTATTCCACAAAATTGTTTGGGTGACCCCAAACTTTTGAACGGTAGTGTATATGTATACATATACCAAGTATATGTATATATCAAGTGTTGAAAGAGCAGCTGGAACGGATGTGGAAGGTCAAGGCTAGCGTGGTCCCCGTGGTAGTGGGGGCGCTCGGAGCAGTAACCCCCAAACTGGGAGAGTGGCTCCAACAGATCCCAGGAACAACATCTGAAGCCTCAGTCCAGAAGAGTGCAGTCCTAGGAAAAACCAAGACACTGCGCAGAACCCTCAAAGAGGACCCGAGCTTGAGGATGACACAGATATACCACCCCACCGGGGTGAGAAGGAGATTTTTGATATATATATATATATATACAGTATATATATATATCACATTTTTTAACCCAACGCAGCCCCTGAGTCAAGAAGTTTGGGGACCCCTGATTTAAAATATTGCACATACCCAGTAATTGACTTAAAGTACCAAGTGACTAAGATAAAAAATGTTCAGTAAAACTTTTAAATTTAATTAAATTTAATACAACAGTTAAAATACTGAGATAAAAAACAGTGACAGGTTAAAATGGTGCACAGTAAAACACTCCCACAAAAAACAGACATACGAATAAAACCTAATGAATACAAAAATGACAAATATCATGGCGAGTGTCAACTGTTCATCGGCCTCTCCCCTAGTCCACCAAACATCATTTACTAAAAAGTGACAAAAGAGGAGATTAGTCTAAAACAGATCACACTCTAAAGTGCAGGTGGCAACTTACATTTGCATGAAAGGTAGCTGAATGTGCGCCGAAGCTTGGAGGTTTTGGCGCCCCATGTGCTCCACTCAAGCCGCGATTTAAACCGGAACCTGCCGGAGAGAGTTTGCGTCCTCACGCTCTGCCTTTATCAGCGCAGTTGACCCTGAACCCTGACTGGCAGGTTCCTAAAGCCCCTTCCTATTATATTTGTATAATGCACTGCTGGAGTTGGTGTTATTGGAGACATATTAGACTAGTTATGTTCTTTAAAAAAATATGGGTTGCTCAGGAACACACACACACACACACACACACACGCACACACACACACACTTGAATGCATTATATAGGCCAATAACGGGTGGTCTTTCAAGCCGCTATATGAACCACTTCAAGCCTTTTCAACTTTTCCATCAAATGGTCTGGTCGCTTGAACAGGTCACACTTGTTATGCTTCAAGAAGGTCATAAACACGCAAGCACGCCCTTTGACACAGCACATTCATGAATGGTACAAACGATGCATTCTAAACTAATGTGTCTTATTGTTGTTATATTTTTTTAATGAATGGGTTGAATTTTTGTTCTCTGATGTGTTTTGTTGATATTGCAATATCAAGCAAATTGGGGAGCTCCATTAAATAACCGATTAGACATTTGTGGTTCCAGCCACCATACTTACCGTATTTTCTGGACCATAAGGCACTGCCGATGAATGGTCTATTTTCGATCTTTTTTTCATATATAAGGCGCACCGGATTATAGGGCGCATTAAAGGAGTCACATTATTGTTATTATTTTTTTCTAAATTGACAACACTTCCTTGTTGTCTACATAACATGTAATGGTGGTCCTTTGGTCAAAACGTTGCATAGATTATGTTTTACAGATCATCTTCAAGCCGCTTTCTGACAGTCGCTTCCGGCTGCACCGTTTTGTGGGCGGTCTTATTTACGTGGTTCACCTTCGGCAGAGTCTTCTCCCCGTCATCTTTGTTGTAGCGGTGTAGCGTGCAAGGACGGGAGTGGAAGAAGTGTCAAAAGGTGGAGCTAACTGTTTTAATGACATTCAGACTTTACTTCAATCAATAACGGAGCAACATCCAGGAAACAACAACAAGGCCGTGAAATACTGTCCGACCGGAACTCTCTAATAACTAAAGTTCCCTGGGTGAATAATGCAAACTCACTACACCGGTATGTTTTAGCGCTTTCATGGCGAGTTTACTGACAGATATAAGTAAGAACTTTACACTACTTTATATTAGAAATGGCAACAGCAGAGGATGAATGTCACATAACAAGAAGATAGAGAAAAAGAAGAAGCTTATCGACTACGGTGACTACAAAGACTACAAAGGCGGACGCGCGCAAATGTTCAGGATTTATGCAGATCCCAAATACAGATCAGCAGGTATTAGAAGGTAAGAAAAGTTGCTTTTGCATAATATTGTGAAACAAAACGCCAGATAATATGTCTAACCTTATACACACACCTTAATAATACTCGTATGGTTTATGCGCCGACAATCCTTCAAGCGGTACGGCTTCGTAGTTTACCAAAGTCGTACTAAAACATTTTGATAGGTTTTTGAGCGCCGTGTGTAATGTTCTATATTTTCAATGGAACATATAAAATGTTGGTGTTGTTTACTTGAGTCATATTGCTATCATATTCCTGTCTACACATATCTTTTATGTTTGACTGCCATCTACTGGTCACACTTATCATTACACCATGTACCAAATAAAATTGCTTTGAGGTCAATAAGCAAAACCAGAATTATTCTGTACATTAGGCGCACCGGATTATAAGGCGCACTGTGGAGTTTTGAGGGAAAAAAAGGATTCTAAGTGCGCCTTATAGTCCGGAAAATACGGTAATTCTGTAATGCCCCGCAGCGTAGAAGTAGAGAGGCAGTCGGAGATGCACTCTGATCCCAAATTTCCGGCACACTCTTTCTGATTGTATTCAAGTCAATGTGTTAATTTCCACCGCTGTTCCGCAGTCCAGTGCTAAATAGACGCAGAGTTTCTATTTTTTTCCGGAAATCGCAACAAATCAGCTAAAATCTGCTAGTGTTGGACATAAGTCATGCACAAACACAAAATATAGAATCCGGTTTACAAAATAAAATACCCGGTCTTCAAGGCGGAGCGTATTTTACACTCTGAAAGGTCCAAATGGCTGGTGATGGATCATAATCTAGATAAAAGCCAAAAACCCTATTAAAAATGTTTTTCCGTACAAATCTTGGAGACGTTCCAAGCTGCATGCTAAAATCTTTTTAAGGTTTTTACATATGTTTTAAAAAGCTAATTTCAAGCCTTTCGTGCATGTAAACATACTGAGTGTGTGTATGTGGGGCAGTCATAAGTAAAAGTTAAAGTACCAATGATTGTCACGCACACACTAGGTGTGGCGAAATTATTCTGTGCATTTCACCCATTACCCTTGATCACCCCCTGGGAGGTGAGGGGAGCAGTGAGCAGTAGCGGTGGCCACGCCCGAGAATAATTTTTGGTGATTTAACCCCCTATTCCAACCCTTAATGCCAAGTGCCAAGCAGGGAGGTAATGGGTCCCATTTTTATAGTCTTTGGTATGACTCAGCCGGGGTTTGAACTCACAACCTACCGATCTCAGGGCGGACACTCTAACCAATGATTGGTTTTGGGTGCAGTGGGGGCTCTTGAGGAGTCTAAAAATAATAAATGATATCAATAAATGAGTAAAATTAAAGCCCAAAATGTGGCAACAAACAAAATCTTGTTTTTTGGGTCTCACACTCAAGAAGCGTATGTCTCTGCTCTGTCCCTCGTCTCTCTAGTCACACCCACACACATTGGATCCTCCTTCCCTTTTCCTTATATCTTCCTTGTGCTCATGCAATCACCAGTCAGGATTTAGCCTGCATACATTCATGGCCTCACAGACAGTCATAAACTGTTTCAAAAATGCATAATCTCCCTACTACGGTGTTAATAAAATCTCCAAGCTCTGCAAAGGGAGCCACAACAAGGAGGAGCCACTTGTTGCCGACCCCTGTACTAGAAGGTAAACAAGCTTTAAAAACATGTTGTATCAATAGATCACTAATTGAAAAATAAATAGCAGTTTATAGTATATATACAGTATATTCAGCACAAAGCCTGTATTTAACAGGGTGTGTGAGGGTATGGGAATTCATGGGAAACAGGCTTGAAAAAGTCTTAGTTAACCCAAGTTTCTGCAAACAAAAGATGCTTTGTGTATGAGAGTTGTATGTGAAGTGAAAAGGTTTCAGGTGGTGAATGTAAAATAAGCCTCAGTCTTTTTTTTTTTTTTTTTGCAACGGTGTCTTTCACTCGCTTGCTTCACAAAAAGCATAGAGGCCATTAACGGGGAATGGAGACCATTCAGGAGGTGTATATAATGGTCAAAAAGCTGCGATAATCTGCTGTTGGGATTGGTGGCAGACTATTGAAATGTGAGCTGGGAGACTACGTCTGCCGGTGTGCTTGCTATTCACACGCTGCGGCTTTCACTTCAATCCCATTAAATAAGACAGAGGCAATTAAAGTAATGAGACCTCAGCAAGAGCAGGGCACTACAAAGACCTCAGCTATGACCAAAGTGAAAAAAAACGACTTTGGTGAGGCCATAGTACAATATATATGCGTCATTTTAATTCATTGTCATTTGTGGAAGATTATTATAAAATATATCAATATTTTTAAAAAAATGCTTTATACCTAATAAACACTTGGTCATCTCTGCAGTGAGGTACTAATTAAACAATGTTTATTAAGGTGGTTTTAGTTTGCAGTGGTTTAGAACTAGTACATTACATGTAATGCAGGGGTGTCCAAAGTGTGGCCCGGGGGCCATTTGCGGCCCGCAGCTAATTGTTTACCGGCCCGCCACACATTCTGGAAATGCTATTGCAAAAATAAAAAAATAAACATTACAAAAAGTGGAATGAAGTGAAATCTAACTAGAAAAAGTTGCAATGTTGACACAAAGCTGCCATGCAGGCTGTTTTTTTTCTTTTGTCTATCTTTATTTTTCTTTTTTTGCCATTGCTTTAAAAAAAAAAAAAAATCAATGTTATAATGAATTATTGACCTATTCAAGGCTCCAATTATTTCAAATATTTCACTTTAAAATGTTTTATGTGGAAAATATTGCATATATTGTGTGGTTGACATACAAAAAAAATTTTTTATTTGACAAAAAGAGCATAAAACAAACAAAATAATAGTTCAAACGTAAAATTGACAGATATATCTGAAGTTGATCTTGTAACTTAAGTGTTGAAAGTAAAAAAAAAACTAATACAAATGTATCACTTTGAGTGGGGCACCTTTTGTATCCTAAATATATTTAATGGGATTTTATTTATCTTTTCACTGTGATTACTCAAAAATAACAATGAATTAATATCAATGGTGTCTTGCATTATTGATGTTTTTAAGGCTCTAATTACTTCACATCAAACATTGCTTTCTGAATGTTTTGGGCAGTGGGGGAAATACTGCATATTTCAGTTTTATTATAAAAAACAAAGTTGTCTTGACAGAAAAGGCATAAAACCTTTTTGGTTTTTTAAATTTTATATCAACCTTAAATTGATATACTGTAGAGATTTACTGTAAGCGTTAAATTAAAAAAATAAAATAATAATTTTACTTGTTTAACATTTTAATGACTTAGACCCTTTATGGTCCCCGGGAGCCCTAAAGGTAAAAAAAACCCAAAATCCATATATTTTGTTATGATTTGAAAATGAAAACTATCAAAATGGCCCCCGCAGGCTTTCATTTTTCCGTGTGCGGCCCTCAGTGGAAAAAGTTTGGACACCCCTGATGTAATGGGTTTCTAATGTTACCGGGTATGCTATTATCTTTGTAAAAGGTGCCATTTTTGACACAGCTCTTGTATTAGATCTCGTTAGACTCTGTGAGTGTACATAATGTTATGACCTATGAGTAGAGGTGGGTAGAGAAGCCCCAAAAAACATAACCGTTACTTTAGAAATGTTATATACAAAACCAGAAAACCAGTGAAGTTGGCACGTTGTGTAATTCGTAAATAAAAACAAGAATACAATGATTTGCAAATCCTTTTCAACTTAGCTCTTCAGGTGGAATTATTTCCCATTCTTGCTTGATGTACATCTTAAGTTGTTCAACAGTCCGGGGGTCTCCGTTGTGGTATTTTAGGCTTCATAATGCGCCACACATTTTCAATGAGAGACAGGTCTGGACTACAGGCAGACCAGTTTAGTACCCGCACTCTTTCACTATTTTTCTTCTTCACAAAAATACTAAAGTAAAAGTAAAAATGATGTTGCATTAAAATAGCTCTGAGAAGTACAATTCATTGAAAAAGTTACTTCGTTACTACCCACCTCTGTCTGTTGTCTCGTACAAATATGAGCAAAGGTTAACTAAATAGGAGGCTGCAAGGGTAATCTTCTATTGAGTGCAAATCCTTGGTGGGCTCCAGTAGAATGAGAAGTGTTTACTGGAAGGTTCCTGCTGGGAACATTCATGCATTAAAACATGTCTGGCTTCAGGACCTGCACAACCATCGCAGCAGGGCCCCACAGGTCCTGTGTGGTTGTTGTGCATGTACACAAAACAAGCGGATGTTTCAGTGGTTGTACTCTATCTGCAGCAGTGGTGGGCCAAGCGTTTCCCACCTAGGCCTCCAGTGATGTCCGACTTCAATGATTACCTCTCAAAATACCATAATTGATGTCACCACATGACCATTGCTGGATAAATACTATACAGAAACACATTTACGCACTACTGAGCATTGAATCACATCAACAGTGTACAAAACGGGTTATTTTCTGCATCAGCAATTAAAACATATCTTATGTGGCACTGTCAAAATTAAGATAGCAAAAAACATATTAAACGTGAAAAAATAAAGAAATTAAATATTTGAACTCACAATTTGTAGCACCCATTCGACGCCGTATAAGCCAGTGGTGCCCCTCGTAGTCGGTTGATTCGAGTGGAAATGGCGGGCATTTCCCCATTTCATCGCCGACATCGTCTCACAAGATGTAGTTTCTCTTTAAATATCCTTCTGGAAAATGGCTTTGCAAATATATATCTGCCACCTAATCAACGTTTTGTTCTCCTTCTTTGTGGGTCAACACTTCCCAATGTCAAGACTTGGTCCTTGGGGTTTGTTTTCCCGGAAGGCAACGGAAAGTTGGCGCGGGCAAGGCGTGAATGTGAGTACATTTTTTAATTAATCCATCAAAAAAGGAACAATCAAAAAGCGCTCACAGCGGAGATACAAAACGTGGCTAATGAAAACAAAAGACTTGCACAAAGGCAAAAAGACTATGAACATGAAACAAAAACTTACTTGGCAAGGAACTGTGAACATGGCATGAAGAAGAGTGATGATAAAGTGTGATGTCGCCAGGCAGACTAACTGAAAACAATGGGCTTAAATAATACAGACATGATTGACAACAGGTGTGTGAGTCCGAACGTGAAAACAGGTGCAACTAATCGGTCGTCATGGTGACAAAACAAGAGTGCACAAAGAGTCCAAAAACAAAAGCGAACATAACTAAAACAAAACATGATCACACAGACATGACACCCACTTCCTGCTAAATTGTAACTTGTGATTGGATACTCACTTTGGAATGACAAGTGAGTATCCAATCAGTCTCGTTAACGTCAGGCTACCTAGATAGGCTACTGTCAACAACTTGTGATCTGATTGGCTATATCGCAACTCTCTCTAAACTGTATGTGTTCTTCAAATTCATCCGCTAACGGACCCAGGTGTGGCTATGTGGATCTGCATAGCACCGCCGCGGCTCAAACCAGTGAGTATCCAATCACAAGACGCGTAAATGTTACGTTCAACGTGAGGCCATCTAGAACAGTGTTTTTCAACCACTGTGCCGCAGAACACTAGTGTGCCGTGAGATACAGTCTGGTGTGCCGTGGGAGATTATGTAATTTCACCTATTTGGGTTAAACATATTTTTTGCAAACCAGTAATTATAGTCTGCAAATTATGTGTTGTTGTTGAGTGTCTGTGCTGTCTATAGCTGGGCAGAGTAACCGTGTAATACTCTTCCATATCAGTAGGTGGCAGCCGGTAGCTAATTGCTTTGTAGATGTCAGAAACAGCGGGAGGCATTGTGCAGGTAAAAAGGTATCAACAACAATAAACAAAAGGTGAGTGCCCCTAAGAAAAGGCATTGAAGCTTAAGGAAGGCTATGCAGAACGAAACTAAAACTGAACTGGCTACAAACTAAACAAAAACAGAATGCTGGACGACAGCAAAGACTTACTGTGGAGCAAAGACGGCGTCCACAATGTACATCCGAACATGACATGACAATCGACAATGTCCACACAAAGAAGGATAAAAACAACTGAAATATTCTTGATTGCTAAAACAAAGTAGATGCGGGAAATATCGCTCAAAGGAAAACACCAGAATAGGAGCGCAAGACAAGAACTAAAACACTACACACAGGAAGACAGCAAAAAACTCAGGTGATGTGACAGGTGGTGACAGTAGACCTACTTTGAGACAAGAGCTATAGTGATGCATGCTTGGTTATGGTTTAAAGTCATATCCAACAATTGCGACAAGGACTTTTTACTGTCAACTGAGTTTCGTTTTTGTATGATTTCTGCTGGTGGTGTGCCTCCGGATTTTTTCAACGCAAAAAAAGTGCCTTGGCTCAAAAAAGGTTGAAAAACACTGATCTAGAAGGCTTTACTGACAACAACTAGTGATCTGATTGGCTATCGCAATTATCTATCAACTGTATGTGTCCGTTGACTTACAGTGCACAGACGCCTTGATTGTTGATTCTGAAGGCCCCGGGCAGATTTGGTACAGCATGGCAACATAAGTTAGCTGAATTCTGATTGGATAAAAACACTGGAAGGAGCATAATATGACATGAAGAGAATATGAATACTTTTAGCTATTTATGGAAAGTAAATTAAAAATTACTTTTATCTTATTTATGATCATGATTTCCGGTTATGTTAGGCCAGACAGCACACCATTGGTCTGCAGGGACACAGAATGTCGTCGAAAGTTAATGCACTCGCACTGTTACCACCTGGTGCTGATTGCTTCACTGAGTACACGGAAATCCCTTTGGGTTTATCTTTCACTTTGATGCGTCTTTTCCTTTCCATATTTTACTATCCGCCTTGTCTTTCCCCAGTTTGTTCTGACTCAGCGTTATCAGGTGAGTTGGTTAGCAGCTCCGCGTCGCGCTGTGATTTTGATAAGGGAGGTCGTGTTACCAGGACAGGGTAGGAGCAGCACCACCGAGTGACCCTGCGATTGCTGCCTGCTGTCCGTCAGGCCTGATCGGACCTGACGGCCCCCCGTGGGGCCCCTGGGAAGCGTCTGAGCTATGGGCCACTATTGAGGGTCGAGTAATAACTGATAACACGTGAGAAAGGAGATAAGAAGTTAATTGGCGTTGCAGATCGGGACGTAATAACAGCCCGGCTGATCTCATTAAACAAATTGTGGATTTAAAATTGCTTCAATACGTTATGAAGACTTTTTAACAAAATCATTTTCTATTCTTTTCTGAGATGCAAGAGAAGCGATTCAACCCCATACTGTATTACTTTATTCTGCTAACTGGCCACATTTGGTACATTTGAAGAACTTGTTGAGAAAGCGTTTCATTGTACAAAACCAGTGAAGTTGGCACGTTGTGTAAATCGTAAATAAAAACAGAATACAATGATTTGCAAATCCTTTTCAACTTATATTCAATTGAATATACAGCAAAGACAAGATATTTAATGTTCCAACTGAGAAACTTGTTTTTTTTGGCAAATATTCAATAATTTAGAATTTAATGGCAGTAACACATTGCAAAAAAGTTGGCACAGGGGCATTTTTACCACTGTGTTACATGGCCTTTCCTTTTAACAACACTCAGTAAACGTTTGGGAACTGAGGAGACCAATTTTTGAAGCTTTTCAGGTGGAATTCTTTCCCATTCTTGCTTGATGTACAGCTTAAGTTGTTCAACAGTCCGGGGTCTCCGTTGTGGTATTGTACGCTTCATAATGCGCCACACATTTTCAATGGGAGACAGGTCTTTACTACAGGCAGGCCAGTCTAGTACCTGCACTCTTTTACTATGAAGCCACGCTGTTGTAGCACATGGATTGACATTGTCTTGCTGAAATAAGCAGGGGCGTCCATGATAACGTTGCTTGGATGGCAACATATGTTGCTCCAAAACCTGTATGTACCTTTCAGCATTATTGGCGCCTTCACAGATGTGTAAGTTACCCATGTCTTGGGCACTGATACACCCCCATACCATCACAGATGCTGGCTTTTCAACTTTGCACCTCTAACAATCCGAATGGTTCTATTCCTCTTTGTTCCGGAGGACACGACGTCCACAGTTTCCAAAAACAATTTGAAATGTGGACTCGTTAGACCACAGAACACTTTTCGACTTTGCATCAGTCCATCTTAGATGAGCTCAGGCTCAGCGATGCTGGCGACGTTTCTGGTTGAGCCCGTGTGGTGATATCCTCTACACACTCAGAGATCAAAGGTCACGAGCATTCAATGTTGGTTTTCAGCCTTGCTGCTTACGTGCAGTGATTTCTCCACATTCTCTGAACCTTTTGATGGTATTACGGACCGTAGATGGGGAAATCCCTAAATTTCTTACAATAACTGGTTGAGAAATGTTGTTCTCAAACAATTTGCTCACACATTTGTTCACAAAGTGGTGACCCTCGCCCTATCTGTGTTTGTGAATGACTGAGAATTTCATGGAAGCTGCTTTTATACCCAATCATGGCACCCACCTGTTCCCAATTAGCCTGGTCACCTGGGGGATGTTCCAAATAAGTGTTTGATGAGCATTCCTCAACTTTCTCAGTCTTTTTTGCCACTTGTGCCAGCTTTTTTTAAACATGTTGCAGGCATCAAATTCTGAATGAGCTAATATTTGCGAAAAATAAAGTTTTCCAGTTTGAACGATAAGTGTCTTGTCTTTGCAGTCTATTCAATTGAATATAGGTTGAAAAAGATTTACAAATCATTGTATTCTGTGTTTATTTATGATTTACACAACGAGCCAACTTCACTGTCCTCTCCACAAGTAAAACAGTAACATAAGTGTCTATCAAGAATAAATGCACAGGAAACATATAGTAGTGTAAGTATCAAAACACATACATACAAAGGAAGAGTATTATAACATACAGCACAACTTAAAACAAGTACAAAATAACATTGTTAATGAAGACAGTGGGTCTGCTGGTGGAAAGACCCCACTGCCTATTGTGCCGGAACCATTTTATTTTACCGGAATCCTTTTATTTTGACTTTATAGGCGCAGTGGTTAGTGCTCTTGCCTCACAGCGAGAAATTAGCTGTGAGGCAATCAGGACCCTCCTGTCCCCGGTTGCCAATCAGGATGCTTATCTATGTCAGCCCTGTTCCTTTGGACAGTAGAGACATTTATGAGTATTTCCTAGCTGCATAAGTTCTCCGAGCAGCACTTACTCTCATTAAATATTTTTACCTGCTCTACACCTGAGGTCACACTTCAAGTTTTGCTTGCGCCAACCTGATTAAATGAATTCGATTGATTTGTTTTGGTGTGTGCTGGCATCTCCTTCAAATAGCGTACGTTTTTTTCCACTTTTTGCAACATACATTTTCTTGTGTCTGGATCATTCAAGCGTACTATCGCAGAAAGCATCTTTAGCCTGACAATATATGTTCTGTCTATAGATCCCACTTCTGTAGCCCAGAAAAGGTGGTGCAGATTATAGGTGTTTGCTACATGTTCCACAACATAAATAAATAACTGTCTCCATTACGGGTGGGAATTGAAAACCGGTTATTGTTGAGAATCGGCTCCCAGGGTTTCGATTCCTGGGAATCGTTTGACAGTTTTGTTGAAAATTCCCTTATCGATGCCTGTAGGCACGCATGACGACACCACACCGGGCGCCTAACCCACTGTTGTGTTTGTATAATCACTCAACAAAATTGAGTCAAAAAGTTGGGATTTTTTTCTAAGTGTCCAAAAATTGGGATTTTTTTCTAAGTGTCCAAAAATTGGGATTTTTTTCTAAGTGTCCAAAAATTGGGATTTTTTTCGGGCAAAAAATTGGGATTTTTTTCCGGCAAAAAATTGGGATTTTTCTGTCAAAAAATCTGGATTTTTTTTCTGGCAAAAAATTTGGATATTTTTCTGGAAAAAAATCCGGATTTTTTTCCAAGTGTCAAAAAGTCTGGATTTTTTCCAGGTGTCAAAAAATCGGGATTTTTTCCAAGTGTCAAAAAATCGGGATTTTTTTTCTCAGTGTCAAAAAATCAGGATTTTTTTCCAAGTGTCAAAAAATCTTGATTTTTTTCCAAGTAACAAAAAATCCAGATTTTTTTCTCAATGTCAAAAAATTGGGAATTCTTTTCTAAGTGTCAAAAAATTTGGATTTTTCTGTCCAAAAATCTGGATTTTTTTGTAAATGTCAAAAAATTAGGATTTTTTCCTGTCAAAAAAAATCTGGATTTTTTACAAATGTCAAAAAGTCTGGATTTTTTTATTAGTGTCAAAAAGTCAGAATTCTTCCTCAGTATCAAAAAATTGGGATTTTTTCTGTCAAAACGTCACGGGGTTTTCTAAATGTCAAAAAGTTGGGAATTTTACTGTCAAAAAGTCGGGATTTTTTTCTCAGTGTCAAAAAATCTGGATTTTTTCTCAGTGTCAAAAAATTGGGATTTTTTTTCCAAGTGTCAAAAAGTTGGGATTTTCTGTCAAAAAGTCGGAGGGTTTTCTAAATGTCAAAAAGTCTGGATTTTTTGTAAGTGTCAAAAAAACTGGATTTTTTCTAAGTGTGAAAAAATCAGGATTTATTTCTTAGTGTCTAGTGATAGTGTTTTTGTTTTTCCTTTTTATCAAAGAGAAAGTCGGTGCCCTTGTTATGTTTGTTTGATATACAGTACTCTATGGTTCTTTATATTGTGCTCAAAGTGTACAAACTTTTACCAAAATATGGACTTTTGTCAGGGCTGGAACCGATTATTCATGTTTACGTTGTTTCTTATGGGGACATTTGCTTCGATAAACAGTACAATCCTAACTATTTACGAACACTGTTCAAGAACCAGATAAGCTCGTAAATTGAGGTTCTACTGTAGTACGTAGATGGACATTATTTTTAAGTTTTGTTTTCTCTTACATACTGTTTCAAAATAAGCATATATAAATTATACAAATATACATTCCGATTAAATCTGAAGGCTACCTCTGGAAAAGATTAGAGCTCTTCTCTTCTTCAGGGTGCACGTACGGGGCTCGAGACTGACAGATTAGGTGTCCCCCCCTACATATTTTATTTCCAAGGTCTGAACTTTATCCGCTTGTCTGTCTATGTCTGCCATAGGGCTCTTGTATGATATGAAAATTATACTCCCTACGGGTAAATTGTTCATATTTGCACAGCTGGAGCGGCTGTGTGGACAGGCTTAGAAGTATTTGGACAACTAAACAATGTTAATTTGAAACCTATTAACATTCTACTTCGGTTCAGGTCGAGGAAGACATTTTCAACGCTTAACAAGCCCAGCGAGGTGCATTTGTTTTCTGTCGAAGTCGCTCGCCTTGCATTTTCATCCATGAAATCCTAATTGCCATGCATGCATTTTACACCCGTGCATGGAAATGTGAGTGAAAAAACAATGACGGACCTCCACTTTGTGCTCCCCTCTTCAAATATTTGCTCACGTGTCAACTTTGAGTAGTTGAGTGTTCGTGCTCTTTGCTGTCTTTTATTGTTTTGGCAGATGTAATTATTTTTTTCTTTAATCAAATCTGTCTGGGGCTTAACGGTTGGATCCTGATGGATTAGCCTGGTTTCCTTTTACCCTCTCCAAAAAGACATACTCTCTGCACCATGCTCTTGCACCTTTTACTTGTAAATACAGCCTGGGGTCATTTCACTCTGTCAGGTTTAAGCCACACTCTAAAACACCATTCACACCCTAGCACCAACTCCTATTTCTTATTTATTAATCATAAATTTGCATTACTTATTGGAAGAGCTTGATCCCTTTACCCTTCATTCAATTCAAAACTCATCTCAAGGGCCATTCAGTCTTCTTCAACCGTCATCTATCACTTTTGCCCTAATTTGTTTACAGTTTTTTACAGTTTTAAAAAGGGGGAAAAAAACAAATAAAAAAAAAATCATATTTTTTTTAGTTTTATTCATTTTTTATAATTGTTATTATTTTTTGTATTGTTCCCACACTACCATTGCTTTTTTGTGTCACTTTTGATAGGGTTTTGTCACGGTTTACTTGCATTTTTTTGTGATTTTTTTACATTTTTTTATTTAAATTACATTTTTTTTGCATCTGATCAAGCCACGAAAATGTGACTCTCTTTTTCTTTTTTTAAGTGTGAACGGTGGCCAGGTCCCCGGGAGGTGATCTAGTGATCACTTCCTGAGGATCCTTGATGCCAAGGAATATTCATCCATCTTGCTATGGTCTGGATCGTCTGCTGATCCTGAGTCAGTGCAGGATGGATGGATATCTACAATATCTGGGTACTTTTTCTAATAATGTCTGTACTGTAAACCTTGAGTTGTTAAAGCCCAAGTGCACCTCTCTCCTCAAGCGTGCATGTGAGTGTGGATGTGTGCATGTTAGAAGGGTCTGAGTGAGCAAAATATGATTGTCAAATGTGATTTTAACTGTAAAATTCAATAAAATATATTTGCAAGAAAAAAAATACACACTAAAAGCTGTCATGCCTGTGTGATCATGTTTTGTTTTGGTTATGTTCGGTTTGGTTTTTGGACTCGTTGTGCACTCTTGTTTGTTTTGTCACCATAGCGACCATTAGTTTCACCCGTTTCACGTTTTGCACTCGCGCACCTGTTGTCAACCATGTCTGTATTATTTAAGCCCATAGTTGCCAGGAAGTCAGCCTGGCGACATTAACTCTGTTTGACTTCTGCTACCCGTGTTACCTGTGCTACCATAGTTCCATGCCAAGTGAGTTTTGTCTATATTCTTGTCACAGTAAGTGTTTATTTGTTTCATGTTCATAGTTTTTTGCCTAAGTGCTAGTTTTTGTTTTCTTAGCCAGGTTTGTACTTCCGCCTTGTGCGCGCCTTTAGTTTGTTCTTTTTGTTATAGTAAAATTAAATGATGTTTTCACCTTCACGCCACGTCCGCTCCAATTCTTGCATCTCGGGAAAACAAAACCCTCACAGTCCACGCTGTGACAAAAGCAAAAAAAATAAAATAACTTATTACCCTCAAAAACAGTTTTTTCAATGATATTTCTCTCCGGATTTCCTGTGCTTACACAACTCTATCCATATCCTCTTGTTTATGTCTTTGCTTATTTTTGACGAGTCCTCCCGTTGTGGTTGGAATGTAATTATCAATCAATTAATGCTACACCTAATCTCTTTGTAAATCAGAGTTTTTATTTGTGCTCTCTAAATAAATCCTACTAAACTACATCCAATGGCTTTTTTTTCTCTCTCTGTGTTTGTGTGTCAAGAGATGCCCGCACTGCGTTTGTGTGTTCGGACTGAGGTCAGGCACATTTCACTGTATCCTCAGGGAAATAACTAACTCTATAGGGCTGTTAAGCATATCTGCTGTTTCTCACCTAAAAAGTGAATGTTTTGCTTTTCTAGGTGAAACGCTTGACTCTTGATGATTATTAGATTGCCCACAAAACTGGGAGGAGGAGATGCAAATATGTGAATTATATTTGTGAGTGTGTGAATTATATTTATATAGCGCTTTTCTCTAGTGACTCAAAGTGCTTTTACATAGTTAAACCCAATATCTAAGTTACATTTAAACCAGTGTGGGTGGCACTGGGAGCAGGTGCTCCGGGTACTAAATATAATCGTTTAGTACCCGCAAGGTGATTGATCAACCTTCCGACTGTTTGAGGACGTTGTTTTTGCGTCTATATTTAGCATGTTTGGAAGGTACATGCTAGTGTTGTCCCAATACCAATATTTTGGTACCGGTACCAAAATGTATGTCAATGCTTTTCGGTACTTTTCGATTTTTTTTTTATAATTAAAGGGGACCACAAAAATTGCATAATTGGCTTTATTGTCACAAAAAATCTTAGGGTACATTAAACATATGTTTCTTATTGCAAGTTTGTCCTTAAATAAAATAGTGAACATATGTTCACTATTTTATTTAAGTTATTTATTTTATATATATACACACTACTGTTCAAAAGTTTGGGGTCACCCAAACAATTTTGTGGAATAGCCTTCATTTCTAAGAACAAGAATAGACTGTCGAGTTTCAGATGAAAGTTCTCTTTTTCCGGCCATTTTGAGCGTTAATTGACCCCACAAATGTGATGCTCCAGAAACTCAATCTGCTCAAAGGAAGGTCAGTTTTGTAGCTTCTGTAACGAGCTAAACTGTTTTCATATGTGTGAACATGATTGCACAAGGGTTTTCTAATCATCAATTAGCCTTCTGAGCCAATGAGCAAACATATTGTACCATTAGAACACTGGAGTGATAGTTGCTGGAAATGGCCCTCTATACACCTATGTAGATATTGCACCAAAAACCAGACATTTGCAGCTAGAATAGTCATTTACCACATTAGCAATGTATAGAGTGTATTTCTTTAAAGTTAAGACTAGTTTAAAGTTATCTTCATTGAAAAGTACAGTGCTTTTCCTTCAAAAATAAGGACATTTCAATGTGACCCCAAACTTTTGAACGGTAGTGTATATATATATATATATATATATATATATATATATATATATATATATATATATATATATATATATATATATATATATATATATATATATTTATTTATTTAACTTATTTAAAAGACAACTTGTCTTTTAGTAGTAAGTAAGCAAACAAAGTCTCCTAATTTAGCTGCTGACATATGCAGTAACATATTGTGTCATTTTCCATTCTATTATTTTGTCAACATTATTAAGGACAAGTGGTAGAAAATTAATTATTAATCTACTTGTTCATTTACTGTTAAAGGCCTACTAAAACCCACTACTACCGACCACGCAGTCTGATAGTTTATATATCAATGATGAAATCTTAACATTATAACACATGCCAATACGGCCGGGTTAACTAATAAAGTGACATTTTAAATTTGCCGCTAAACTTCCGGTTCGAAACGCCTCTGAGGATGACGTATGCGCGTGACGTGGCCCGGCGAACACGGGTATGCCTTCCACATTGAAGCCAATACGAAAAAGCTCTGTTTTCATTTCATAATTCCACAGTATTCTGGACATCTGTGTTCGTGAATCTGTTGCAATCATGTTCATTGCATTATGGAGAAGGAAGCTGAGCAAGCAAAGAAGAAAGTTGTCGGTGCGAAATGGACGTATTTTTCGAACGTAGTCAGCAACAACAGTACACAGCCGGCGCTTCTTTGTTTACATTCCCGAAAGATGCAGTCAAGATGGAAGAACTCGGATAACAGAGACTCTAACCAGGAGGACTTTTGACTTCGATACACAGACGCCTGTAGAGAACTGGGACAACACAGACTCTTACCAGGATTACTTTGATTTGGATGACAAAGACGCAGACGTGCTACTGTGAGTATGCAGCTTTGGCTTCTAAACATTTGATCGCTTGACCGTATGTGCGCAACTTTTTTTTGCGTATGTACGTAACTTTTTTAAAATATATAAGCTTTATGAACCTTGGGTTAGGTGAACGGTCTTTTGGGCTGAGTGATTGTGTGTGTTGATCAGGTGTTTGAATTGTATTGGCGTGTTCTATGGAGCTAGGAGCTAGCAGAGGAGCTAGGATCTAGCGTAACAAACACGCAGGTGTTTTTATGCAGGATTAATTTGTGGCATATTAAATATAAGCCTGGTTGTGTTGTGGCTAATAGAGTATATATATGTCTTGTGTTTATTTACTGTTGTAGTCATTCCCAGCTGAATATCAGGTCACCCCCGGCTCTCACAGCATCTTCCCTATCTGAATAGCTTCAACTCCCCACTAGTCCTTCACTTGCACTTTACTCATCCACAAATCTTTCATCGTCGCTCAAATTAATGGGGAAATTGTCGCTTTCTCGGTCCGAATCTCTCTCACTTCATGCGGCCATCATTGTAAACAATAGGGAACTTTGCGTATATGTTCAACTGACTACGTCACGCTACTTCCGGTAGGGGCAAGCCTTTTTTTTATCAGATACCAAAAGTTGCAATCTTTATCGTCGTTGTTCTATACTAAATCCTTTCATCAAAAATATGGCAATATCGCGAAATGATCAAGTATGACACATAGAATAGATCTGCTATCCCCGTTTAAATAAAAAAAATTCATTTCAGTAGGCCTTTAATATCTGCTTACTTCCTCTTTTAACATGTTCTATCTACACTTCTGTTAAAATGTCATAATCACTTATTCTTCTGTTGTTTGGATGCTTTACATTAGTTTTGGATGATACCACACATTTGGGTATCAATGCGATACCAAGTCGTTACAGGATCATACATTGGTCATATTCAAAGTCGATTTAAAGTGAAGTAATTAAATGTACTTTTACATTAAATAAATAATGACAAATTTAATAACACATTTAAATGATGACGATGTTTGTGTGTTCACTTTTAGTGCTTGGGTTGAAAATGTGGTGACATAAGTGTTGTATGTTTTTTTTCCCCTCCTCTGGTTTTTGTTAGCACCTCTGCCTAGTGGCACTTTGATGTGAATGTTGCTGCTATCTTGCGCTAACCCGTACCGTCATTCGATCATTTTTACAACGGCGCTTTCCTCAGGCACTGTCCAATGTCAGGAGCGTCACACTGTAGAGTGACAGTGATTATGTTTGTGTGTTTCAGCTCTTTGCTTGGTGACAACATGGTTTAGTGGTATTACCGTCTAAAAGTTCAGGCGACACTCGATTGCTTTGATGTTTTCTATACCGATCTCGGCCTTTTATTATTCTGACATGCGGTGCAGCAGATCAGGTCATTGGATCATTCTCCGCAGACTGACCCTGACACTGGAAGAGCAGGTTTAAATGAGAAAAAAATCAAGTTTTTTTTGTTATTTTTGGATGGAGTCCAGAGGTGATGACATTTGCGATTACGGTAATTCTTCATAAGTCAAAATTATAATCATCTGGAGGAAAACCAGAAGAGCTGCTTTAATCAGAAACTGATACTGCAGCAATGACCATGCAGTCGTACCTCACCTTGCGAGCACATTGCGTTCACGACCGAGCTCGCAACTCAAAACACTTGCATCTCAAATAAAACCTGCCCATTGAAATGACAAAACCCAAAACCAGTGAAGTTGGCACGTTGTGTAAATCGTAAATAAAAACAGAATACATTGATTTGCAAATCCTTTTCAACTTATATTCAATTGGATAGACTGCAAAGACAAGATACTTAACATTTCAACTGGAAAAGTTTGATATTTTTTGCAAATATTAGCTCATTTGGAATTTGATGCCTGCGACATGTTTCAAAAAAGCTGGCACAAGTGGCAAAAAAGACTGAGAAAGTTGAGGAATGGTCATCAAACACTTATTGGGAAAATCCCACAGGTGAACAGGCTAATTGGGAACAGGTGGGTGCCATGATTGGGTATTAAAGCAGCTTCCATGAAATGCTCAGTCATTCACAAACAAGGATGGGGCGAGTGTCACCACTTTGTGAACAAATGCGTGAGCAAATTGTCTAACAGTTTAAGAACAACATTTCTAAACGAGCTATTGCAAGGAATTTAGGGATTTCACCATCTACGGTCTGTAATATCATCAAAAGATTCAGAGAATCTGGAGAAATCACTGCACATAAGTGATGATATTACGGACCTTCGATCCTTAATGCGGCACTGCATCAAAAAGCGACATCAGTGTGTAAAGGATATCACCACTTCAGAAAACCACTGTTAGTAACTATAGTTCGTCGCTACATCTGTAAGTGCAAGTTAAAACTCTACTATGCAAAGCGAAAGCCATTTATCAACAACACCCAGAAACGCCGCCGGCTTCGCTGGGCCCGAGCTCATCTAAGATGGACTGATGCAAAGTGGAAAAAGTGTTCTGCGGTCTGACGAGTCCACATTTCAAATTGTTTTCGGAAACTGTGGACTTCGTGTCCTCCAGACCAAAGAGGAAAAGAACCATCCGGATTGTTATAGGCGCAAAGTTCAAAAGCCAGCATCTGTGATGGTATGGGGGTGTATTAGTGCCCAAGGCATGGGTAACTTACACATATGTGAAGGCACCATTAATGCTGAAAGGTACATACAGATTTTGGAGCAACATATGTTACCAACCAAGCAACGTTACCATGGACGCCCCTGCTTATTTCAGCATGACAATGCCAAGCCACGTGTTACAACAGCGTGGCTTCATAGTAAAAGAGTGCGGGTACTAGACTGGCCTGCCTGTAGTCCAGACCTGTCTCCCATTGAAAATGTGTGACGTAATATGAAGCCTAAAATATCACAACTGAGACCCCGGACTGTTGAACAACTTAAGCTGTACATCAAGCAAGAATGAGAAAGAATTCCACCTGAAAAGCTTCAAAAATTGGAAGGAAAGGCCATGTAACACAGTGTGCCAACGTTTTTGCAATGTGTTGCTGCCATTAAATTCTAAGTTAATGATTATTTGCACAAAAAAAATAAGTTTCTCAGTTCGAACATTAAATATCTTGTCTTTGCCGTCTACTCAATTGGATATAAGTTGAAAAGGATCTGCAAATCATTGTATTCTGTTTTTATTTACAAATTACACAACGTGCCAATTTCACTGGTTTGGGTTTTGTACAATGTGTTTTTATTTTGTCTGTATTAAATAAGTCCCAGCCGTCTCTTCACTTCAGCTGATCCCAATATTTTCTTAAGATCATGGACATCATTTGGGAGGTCAGGGGAAACATCTCTCCTAAAGCACATTTTTTTTCACCTGCACTTTTTACCGCCCAAAAATAATGTCACGATATTGAATGGAGACAAGTGAAACACTAGCGACAGGTGGAAAATGGCCACTCAGGCTAAATATTGTCCCATCAGACCGTGCACAAGCTCATTGATTGGCTTTCTGGGGCTGCATTCTTGTCAACGTGACATGATTGACAGCATATAACAGCAAATAATCAAGTGGTTTAAATCGACTTATTGATGAGCCTCAGCTGAGTTTGGAGTCCCTGTACACTTGGCAGGTACAGCGGGTTGCCAAGTCAATTAGAGCAGAGATCTCCCACCCTCCTTATGGTGAGTTCCAGCTCCTCCCGTCTGATCGGAGGCTTAGGGTCCCAAGATGCATAACGTCTTAGTACAGGAACAGCTTTGCTCCAGCCGCAGTTATTCTTTTAAACACAAACTATATCTATATTGCACATATGTATTTATTTATATATTTGTATCTACTTATTAATTCATGGTAGTTTTATCCTACTATCTTTTACTAAATTTTACTCTGCCTCTTTTTATTGTTCATGTAACTTTTTCTTTTCCTGGTCCTGGTCCCAGGCAGCCTGTTGAGTACTTTGTCATGTTTGTCATGTTTTGTGGTAATGCCTTTGTTTGTTCTAGAACAGGGGTGTCCAAACTTTTTCCACTGAGGGCCGCACACTGAAAAATCTAAGCGAGCGGGGGCCATTTTGATATTTTTTATTTTAAAAACCAATATATATATACAAAATATACATTTAGGCCTCCACTCAGGCTTGATCCCGGGGACCCCAAAGGGTTTTGGTCAAAAAAATATAAAAAATGTGTCATTATTTAGTATTATCTTTATTATTATTCAATGTTTAAATCTCTAGATCAACATAAGTTCTATTTGTCAGTATAACGTTTTTAAAGATTTAAGTTGCATGCTCTTTTTGTCAAAGAAAACATTGTTTTTTATGGAAAAAACACAAAATATGCAAGATTTTCCCCCAATAACATTTTTAAGTGGAATATTTGAGATTATATAATTGGGGCCTTAAAATTTTCAATATTTCATAACAACATTGATTCATTATTATTTTTTGAGCAATGACACACAAAAAAAATCCCACTAAAATTATTGGTGATCCAAAAGGGTCCTACTCATTAAAATGTTAAAAAATAAATTATACATTTTTTTTACTGTTTACTTTTAACACAATAATCTCGAGATCAACTTCAGATCCATCTGTCAATTATAAGTTTTATTGTTTGTTTTTTGTTTGTTCGTTTTAGGCCCTTCTTTAAAAAAAAAAACAGCTCAGTTTTTTATATGGCAAACACAAAATATGTAACATTTTCCCTAAAGAATATCTCAAAGTGGAGTATTTATTGTGACGTAATTGGAGCCTTGAATTGGTCAATAATTCATAATGACATTGATTTTGATTCATTATTATTTTTTGGCAGCTTTGTGTTATTAGAGTAAACATTGCACAATTTTCTTGTTACATTTCACCTGTTTGCTCTTTTATACCACTTTTTATGTTTTAAATTTTTTTGAATCGTATTTTTAGAATGTGCCGTGGGGCCATTAAAAAATGACCTGCGGGCCGCAAATGGCCCCCGGGACGCACTTTGGACACCCCTGTTCTAGAATATATGCATATGGATATGTCATTCTCTTGTATTTCACACTCCAAAACAAATCAATCTTCGGGTACAAATAAAGTCACCTGACTTGACTTGACTTGAGTTAATGCAGCAGCTGACCAATCAGCGGTCAGATGCAAGGTAAAAGCGAGCTGGTCTCCACACGGCAATACGAATCACAAACGAGTAAAGCAAGTAAAACTTTCAAACGGGTGTTCTTGTCTCACATACAGATTGTGAATAATAGGCAAAATTACACAAAAGTGTGGTTCCCCTTTAAAATGAAACTTCAGCAAAAAAAAAATCATTTGTGTTATCGATTTACGAGTCATGGTTCTTCACAAAATACTGCGTGAATGAACTTCCATTGTAAATGGAAGATGGTTTTACTTTTTATAAATGTGTCTGTGGAGGGAGATGTTGCCAACGCTGCCTGCAGGAGCAAAGGTCACCGCCTCTGTCCATGGTGCGGAGAACAGAGCACCATCAGGCGGGGGCGTGGCAGTGCTGACGGCGAGACACAGCTGGCAGGTGATTAGATTTCACAGGTGGTACGTGTTAATCTAATCATCTGATGTCTTTAACAGTAAGTGGCCCGGGAGCAGGAGGGGAGAGAGGATACGGACGTGACTGAAAAGTCACGTTCTGCTGGAGAAAGACTTTGATGAATATCTGTACATTAAAACTTTGTTCAACTTGGCACGCCTGGCTCCTGTGAAGTATATGTCAGAGGTACCGCTAGGAAGCGACTTCCACAGTGTCCAAGGAAATAGAAAAAAAATGCATGGCTCAATCATTTACTCTTTTCAGACGACTGACCCTTTCTGAAAAAGACTCATGGGATAGAATAGAATAGAATAGAATAGAATAGAATAGAATAGAATAGAATTGAAAGTACTTTATTGATCCCTGGGGGAAATTCAGCACCACAGTTCGCTCACAATAAACAATAAACACTTAGGTATGTTTTACGTGTGAATAATATAAACACAGTCTATTATACAGCATTATTCACATGTGAATAATATAAACACAGTCTATTATACAGCATTATTCACATGTGAATAATACAAATACAGTCTATTATACAGCATTATTCACATGTGAATAATATAAATACAGTCTATTATACAGCATTATTCACATGTGAATAATATAAACACGGTCTATTATACAGCATTATTCACATGTGAATAATATAAATACAGTCTATTATACAGCATTATTCACATGTGAATAATATAAATACAGTCTATTATACAGCATTATTCACATGTGAATAATATATACACAGTCTATTATACAGCATTATTCACATTTAAATATTATAAATACAGTCTATTATACAGCATTATTCACATGTGAATAATATAAACACAGTTTATTAAACAGCATTATTCACATTTAAATATTATAAATACAGTCTATTATACAGCATTATTCACATGTGAATAATATAAACACAGTTTATTATACAGCATTATTCACATTTAAATATTATAAATGCAGTCTATTATACAGCATTATTCACATGTGAATAATATAAACACAGTCTATTATACAGCATTATTCACATGTGAATAATATAAATACAGTCTATTATACAGCATTATTCACATGTGAATAATATAAACACAGTCTATTATACAGCATTATTCACATGTGAATAATATAAATACAGTCTCTTATACAGCATTATTCACATGTGAATAATATACACACAGTCTATTGTACAGCATTATTCACATGTGAATAATATAAACACAGTCTATTATACAGCATTATTCACATGTGAATAATTTAAATACAGTCTCTTATACAGCATTATTCACATGTGAATAATATACACACAGTCTATTGTACAGCATTATTCACATGTGAATAATCTAAATACAGTCTATTATACATTCAAGTACAGTCAAAAAGGAACATATGCATTACATGTTCCAATCTCCTTTAGTTTCTGGGATTGAGATTTCCACAGAGTGCAAAGCACTCCGGTTTATGAAATCCTAGTGACCCTAGCATTAACCTTCACCCATTCATCTTTCATATGTCATCCACTTCACCCCCGACTTCAAGGCGGGCCAATATACTTATTGTTGAAAATCATCGCCCTCGCTGATTAAATTGTGTTGCCGTAGCAACGGCG
Source organism: Entelurus aequoreus (assembly GCF_033978785.1). Classification (NCBI taxonomy): domain Eukaryota; kingdom Metazoa; phylum Chordata; class Actinopteri; order Syngnathiformes; family Syngnathidae; genus Entelurus; species Entelurus aequoreus. The sequence goes on from NC_084739.1 coordinate 17,520,650, forward strand.
CATACGTGAGGCTGACCCCTGACAGGAGCACATGGCGCTTGCGTTAAAAACATCCTCGCCCTTACGCATGTCCTGCACTACTAAAGCCGTAAAGGGTTAAAGATCCGCCGTGACCCCGCTGATGAAGCACTTCTGTGTGGTCAAGCGGGGGTCACCAGATCACAGAAGGGAAGAGTGTGAGGTCAGATAGGAGTGACAGAACACCAACATGCAGGCACGGGCATCCATCCAAAGTGGGAGTGTAACGTGTCACTCTGGCGTTAGCAATGCCGCCGTTCGTCTTCTCCCGCCGGTCCTCTTAAAAGTTAAAAGTTAAAGTACCAATGATTGTCACACACACACTAGGTGTGGTGAAATTTGTCCTCTGCATTTGACCCATCCCCTTGCCGCCCCTCACTTGTGTTTTCAAACAGTTCCATTTCAGCGGTTACATCGAGTCAAATATTTGGAAGCAACTTTGCATTTTATTGGGTCTGGTGGAATTGGATTTGAAAAGAAAATGTCTGCCTGCAGAAGAAGATATATGATGTTGTCCTCGTTTCTGTTACTTGGATAATAAAGCGCAATGTTGTTGCACTCCTCCATCTGTTGTCACTCACAGCGTGTTAGCACATTCCAATATGGAAACCGCTATTAGGGAGAACTCTTCCTGTGTGTCCTCCCGAGAGTCCAAAGTGATTTGTGCGCGTGACAGGTGCGCACACAAATATATGCAGGCCGCAGGCATGCCGGAGCTGTTATCACCATGAAATCACGGTCACCATGGAGAAACTTTGCTTCTTTCTCATCAGACCAAAAAAGGTTTGTTAAAAGCCAGAATAAACCATGGCGGCATTTCCGATATGACCGCCCGTCTCTTCCAATAATGCTGTCACAAAACGCTGTTGTGAATGAATCATTTGAAATTCATATATGTGCAATTCAGACTTTGAGCAGGACTACGGACGACTTTCCCATAGAAGAAAATGGCATGTTTAATTATGTTTTAAATCAGGGACGTCAAAGTCAAATACATCAGAGGGCGAAAAAAACTAATTTGCTACAACCCGAGGGCCAGACTGGTTCAATGTTTATTAAACCGTATTAAAATGATTGCACAGAACCTATTGCAGTGTTTTTCTAGTGTGCCGTGAGATACAGTCTGGTGTGCCGTGGGAAATTATGTAATTTCACCTAATTGGGTTAAAACATTTTTTATGCAAACCAGTAATTATAATCCGCAAATGTGCCGTTGTTGAATGTCTGTGCTGTCTAGAGCTCGGCAGAGTAACCGTGTAATACTCTTCCATATCAGTAGGTGGTAGCAGGTAGCTACTTGCTTTGTACATGTCGGGAACATGGTTTGTCGTGATCACAGTATGCAGACGACAGCGGGAAGCAGTGTGCAGGTAAAAAGGTATCCAACGCTTAAACCAAAAATAAACAAAAGTCGAGTGCCGCGAAAAAAAGGTATTGAAGCTTAGGGATGGCTATGCAAAACAAAACTAAAACTGAACTGGCTGCAAAGTAAAAAAAAAAAACAGAATGCTGGACGACAGCAAAGACTTACTGCGTGTGGAGCAGAAGGCGTCCACAAAGTGCATCCGTACATGACAATCAACAACGTCCCCACAAAGAAAGATAGCATCCGCACGACTTAAATAGTCTTGATTGCAAAGCAGTTGTGGGGGAATAGCGTTCAAGGAAGACATGAAACTGCTACAGGAAAACACCAACAAAACAGGAAAAGCCACCAAAATAGGAGCGCAAGACAAGAACTAAAACAGTACTTTGACACACGAGCTATAATGGTGCATGGTTGGTTATGGTTTGAATTCATATCCAACAATTGCGAGAACGACTTTGTATTGTCAATATCAGCTACTGAGTTTCATTTTTTTATGTTTTCTGCTGGTGGTGTGCCTCAGGATTTTTTCAATGAAAAAAATGTGCCTTGGCTCAGAAAAGGTTGAAAACCACTGACCTATTAGACTTAGACTTGGACTTACACTTCCTTTTTATTGTCATTCAAATTTGAACTTTACAGCACCGATAAGAACGAAATTTCGTTACATAAGCTCATTGTAGTGCAGGATAAAAAAGCAATTAGGTGCATATATAAATAAATAAATATATATAAATAATATATAAATATATATATAAAATAAATAAATATATATAAATATATATATATAAATAAATAGATTACTGTACAGATAAATATATTGCACTTTTCCACATGCGTCCACGTTTATGGATGCATGCTGTATTGTCTTTTTTAATTCCAGCGAGTTCATCCATTTTGGGGGGAGTTGATTGGATAATTTAATTTTGATGCGTTCAAGAGTCTTACGGCCTGAGGGAAGAAGCTGTTACAGAACCTGGAGGTTCTGCTTCAGAGGCTGCGTAACCTCTTTCTAGAGTCCAGCAGTGAAAACAGTCCTTGGTGGGGGTGGGAGGAGTCTTTGCAGATTTTCTGAGCCCTGGTCAGGCAGCGGCTTTTTGCGGTCTCCTGGATAGGAGGAAGAGGAGTCCTGATGATCTTTTCCGCCGTCCTCACCACTCTCTGGAGAGACTTCCAGTCTGAGGCACTGCAGGCTCCAGTCCAGACAGAGATGAACCAAGACCTAACACAGTGTACTGTATTTTATTGAATGATTCAATGAATAATCCAACATTTTTGTTGTATGGCTCTATCATAATTTCAAGTGAAAACATTTTTCAACAGGCTCACAGACAAAAAAACAAACTTCCTTCAAAGCAGGCCGGTTCTAATACTAATCAAATATCATAGATAATTATTTGACTTTGACATCAATGTTTTAAATGAACCAAATTGTTGTTGAAGTGCTAAGGAGGAAGTCAATGGCATTGATGTGAGAGAAGCTATTCATATATGCGTAATTACAACTAGAGAATGCTTAAAAATTACTTTCCCATGCAAGAAAATGTCATTTTACTGTCAGCTGTTGCTGAAGCACAAATGAAATAATGAATGACACAAATAAAATTCAAAAAATTAAATTTTTAAATTGCATTTTAGTTGTTTAGCTACAAAGTCCTTTATTGTAATCAATTACTGATGTGTTGATTGATTGTGATCCTGCGGCAATCCAGGGAAAATGGAGTAAAACCAGCAAAGGCTGATTTTTACTCTCAACTACCGTATTTTTCGGACTATACGGCGCACTTAAAACCTTATTTTTTTCTCAAAACTCGACAGTGCGCCTTATAACCCGGTGCACCTAATGTATGGAAACAGTTTGGTTGAGCTTACCAACCTCGGAGCTATTTTATTTGGTACATGGTGTAATGATAAGTGTGACCAGTAGATGGCAGTCAAACATAAGAGATACATGTAGCCTGCACTATGATGGGTCTCAAGTAAACAACACCAACATTTTAAATGTTCCATTGAAAATAGAGAACATTATTTTTTTGTTTTTGTGGGGGTTTTTTTTACTCTGTGTACTTTTGTACTCTTACTTTTGTTTGTTTTTTGTTTTGAGTGACAGCAGGGGTAGGGGATGAAGAGGGTTTGGAATGTGTTGTTAATGTGAATGTGAAAATCAATAAAAAAGAACTATGAAAGAAAATATAGAACATTACACACGCCGCTCAAAAATGTATCAAAATGTTTTAGTACGACTTTGGTAAGCTAGGAAGCCGACCTCTTGAAAGATTGTCGCCGCATTAAACATACCAGTATTATTATGGTGTGTGTATAAGGTAAGACATATTATCTGGCGTTTTGTTTCGCAATATTATGCAAAAGAAACTTTTCTTACCTTCTGGTACCTGCTGATCTGTATTTGGGATTTGCTTAAATCCTAAAAAATTGCGGGCGTCTGCGCCGATGCCATAGTTGATAAGTTTCTTCTTTTTCTCTATCTTCTTGTTATGGGACATTCATCCTCCGCTGTTGCCTTTTCTAATATGAATTGGTGTAAAGTTCTTACTTAGTCAGTAAACTTGCCATGAAAGCGCTAAAACATACCGGTGTAGTGAGTTTATATTATTCACCCAAGGAACTTTAGTTATTAGAGATTTCGGGTCGGACATTTCCGGTGTTGTTGTTTCCGGATGAGGAGATGCTGCTCCATTATTGATTTAAATAAAGTCTGAATGTCATTAAAACAGGTAGCTCCATCTTTTGACACTTCTTCCACTCCCGTCCTTGCACGCTACACCGCTACAACAAAGATGACGGGGAGAAGACGCTGCCGAAGGTGAGCCATGTATATAAGACCGCCCACAAAACGGCGCATCCTGAAGTGACTGTCAGAAAGCGGCTTGAAGATTATCTGTAAAACATAACCTATGCAACATTTTGACCAAAGAACCACCATTATATGTTATGTAGACCACAAGGAAGTGTTTTAAATTTAGAAAAAAATAAATAATAACATTTATTTGATAATATGACCGCCTTATATATGAAAAAAGTATAAAAAATATACCATTCATCGGCAGTGCGCCTTATAATCCGGTGCGCCCTATGGTCAGGAAAATACGGTATGTATAATCAAGGTTGTGCCTGCTGGGTAGGACAAATCTACAGGTACAGTTTGTCAAATTCACCTTGTTTGAGTCTTTCTTACCTCCAATCAAATCCATGTTAGAAAATAAAATCATGAATAAATTATCGGTTTTGACTTGGGAAAAAAATGTAATATACTAATTAATAAAATTACTTTTAAGTTTTGGATTCAAAGGTTGTTATTCTTAACTGCTTGGTCACATCTGTTACATTGTATGAGTCGTTTCATTGGTATGCTGAAATGATGTGTTTGATTCTATTTATGTATAGCAATGTTAGATTTAGTATGTTATTGCCCACAGAGGATTTATTTGAGCAAGATGACAAATATGTCCCTTGCTGCCTCACTAATCTCTCAGTTTGCTCTCTTGGATGTACTCGCTGGTATATTTCTCAGACATACTTAGAAGTATATTTCTCAGACATACTTAGAAGCTTGACCGCTTCCGCATTTTAGTGCCCGTAGAGTGAAAGTCCTGGTAGCTCGTCCCTGATGGTGCCCTCTTGTCACTGGCACAACGTGGGCACAACTCGGCTGCAGATAGGAAAACACGAGCAGCACGGAAACGTTTAAAGGGTCTGAAGGATGGCCCTCACCCTGCCCGCTGCTCGCACTCCTAAAACACAACCATGTGCAAAGGATTTGGGTGGATAATGAGTTGTCTTTTGATTTGAGCGAGAGCAGGCGTGACCAGTAACCGTGTTTATGACAAGGTGTTAAAAAAGACATGATTACTCTCTCTTAACCAGAATACCACACCATACCATACCATACCATACTAAGTTTATTTATAAAACCCTTTAAAAACAACCACATTTGAAAAACAAAGGGCTGTACACCACGAATAAATACAGGCAAAGGACAGATTAAAATATAACATTTAAAACAGATGTAAAATACACACACATACATACATTTATACATATATATATAAACACACACACATATATATATATATATATATATATATATATATATATATATATATATATATATATATATATATATATACACACACATACACATGCACATAGAAAAAGCAAATACAAATGATCTTAAGAGCAATTTGTTAGATAAAGGGCAGTTAAAAAGTTAAAAACAGTTTAAACAGTTCAAAGTCTCATGCTGCAGAATGCTGAACATAACCTTCTAACTGATTAGATATATTTCTACAGATACAAATGAATAATAAAATGTGGTGTGTCATGAATATCATGACAGGTTTGGACTTTGTTTACTTTCTGTACTGTGTTTGGTCTTGTTTCCTTTCTGGCGCTCTTATTTTCAGTGTTAATTCCTGTTTGCCTCATTAGTCAGGCCCCAGCGCTGTGTCCCACACCTGTACTATTTCCTTCACACGTCTTCCTTCATTCAGGTTAGACTAAAATAATAAACATAAAATAAACATTACAAAAGTATAACATCCATTGTATATTTTACATAATTTTCATTGTGTATTTTGCAAAGATAAAATAGAAGGTTTAGTGGTAATACATTCACACAATAAACTAATTATGTTTAGGCATACAGAAATTAAACATCCACGTCAAACATTGGACACAATTTATGTCAGTGACTCATGACTGACTTTTGGTTTTGGTTCGGGACCCTTTGGGACTGTGTGACAAGGGGTGGCACTTTCTTTTTGCTTTTTTGTGAACTTCTGGATCTGTCTCCCGGAGCCTTTTGGCCATGAGGACCAGCTGCTGGGTCTCTGCCACACCAGAGTCCGTTTGGAGAGACTGGAGGAGATGCGGATAAAGAGACAGGCCTGCGGAGCTGGCGCTGAGCGCCGGAACGGACTGGCTTCATGGTGTCTTGGCTGAATGAGCAGGTATCGGACACCTCGGTCTCCTTGGACGCATCCTCGCTCATCCATGCGGACTGGACACTGGCCGAGAGTTGGTGGGCGGCCGAGGGTAGAGTCGGCTCTCTTGGTTGCTTTGTTGGGTCTGCTCCTGTCTCTGGCCATGTTCCCCCCCACCCCACCAGACGATGGCGTGGAACATCACATAGGCCACCACAGTGTTTATGGGTGTTGCAATGATGTTTTTGTTTGGTTGCTTGTCCATGCATAGTACTATCGTGTGTGCGCAATATATATATATATATATATTTTTTTTTTTTTATTTTTTTTTTTTTTATTTATTTATTTTATTTTTTTTGTATGTAGAAATGGCAATGTTGGAGTGGCATCTGGTTACATCAGCTATGCTCTTTTTAATGTCCTTTGTTCTTTGATGTTTCCTTGTTACACACATGTTTATGTGTGCTATGGCTATGAGGTTTTTTTCCCCCTTGGCTTCAGTCTGGACCCCCTGGACTGAATTGTTTTTTCTCACCCCCTACTCAGCGTTTACCTGTTTGTCGTATTTTTTGTAAGGGGCGCCGGAAGTTGGCATACCCGTCAGCGATCCTGTTCTGTCTCCTTGTAATGTTTGTCTGATCTTGGATGAGATTGTGCTGAAAATCTTATTTTCCCCTCAGGGATTAATAAAGTACTTCTGATTCTGATTCTGATCACAACTAAACCTAAGGTTTAGTTGTGATCACCTAAGGTTTAGTTGTGATCACTATGAATTGATTAACTTCATCAAGTTGAAAACTTAACGAGGACCCCGACTTAAACAAGTTGAAAAACTTATTCGGGTGTTACCATTTAGTGGTCAATTGTACGGAATATGTACTTCACTCTGCAATCTACCAATAAAAGTTTCAATCAATCAATCAATCAAAAAGGTGTAGCGTTATCGCCCTATTATAGTCAAATTTTGCTCTAGTTACTCTCGGACAAAAAAACAACACGACCACAAACACAAAAGACACCACGAAGTCAGCAATCTGAATACAAAACAAACTATCTGTATGCACAATATCTACTTACAAAGGTTTGACTAAGTTTCGTGATTAAGCTTACACATGTGGATTTCTATCATTTTTGCTGCTTCTGTCCGTAGCTTAAAAGGTGCGCCAGAATACAATGACTCATTCATACTTTGTCGTCCAGTCGCCTTACCCAGGTGGCTCTTGGCAAAGGCCGAGTACCTGACTGCCCCCTAGCCAGGGATACGGTGAAGACCTCAACGGCGGAGCAGGCGGAAGACGGTAGATTTAAGAACTACCACAACGGCTGCGATGGCGGAAGAAGGCTGCAGCAGAAAAGGGTCCCCAGTCGTCTTGGACTCCATGCCACTGGACCCTGACCCGGATCTGTCAAGGATCGTGTGGTGACTGTCTGTGCACCAGTCTCCCCACGTTAAACTAAGTCACGCACAGGCATCCTCCATAAAGGGATACACCCCTACCAGGAGGATTGTCATACTCGTTCGATGATGATGTTAAAAGTCTGATTTTTCCAATTTATTTAGATTTTTTTCAGGGTTGAACGAGTAGTCTTCTTCTACTACTCACCCCACCGCTGCTTCATTGTGACACATATGCGTCGCTGTTGCCCCCTGTGAGGTGGCTGGCGGGAGTACCGCAGACATGATCAACCATAGTTTTAATGGTTTCTTCAAGCCTATTTGGGTGATGTTCAGCGGGCCAAATTAAAAGCTTAAGCGAGCCGGATATGGTCTGTGGGCCGCCAGTTTAATAGCCCTGTCTTAAAGACAAGTGTTGAGTAGACAACGTGTACTTAAACCATACAAGCACACACACAGTCATTCCAGCTACTTTAATACTGTGTCTGTATAACCTTGAGTTATATTCACCAAATGTCGCTTTATTTAGTAACGATATATGTCAGCCATGACCATGTTTTACTGCTCCCAAATGGACCATACGGTACAAAGGATTTTCCACCTAATCCTAAACAGACCCTTACTGCCAGTCTATGTGATGAGAGGTTACAGAGAGCCTACATTCATCAGGATGCATACACACTCTACAGCCTGATCTACAACGGCGTTTCCTCCTCCTTTTAAGAACCCCTGCCATGCTCGCAGGGATCTTCTCGAATAGTCTGCTTCCCCAAGGAGGACCACTTTAGATCATCTTTGCAGCCTTGCCAGGTGACTATGAAAGCTTTTCTTTCACTACTGAAAGTTGGAACAAGAAGAAATGGAGGTGCATACTTGCACGACTGAAGCTGGAACGCGATTTAAAGAAGTATAAAGACAGTGCACACATCTACACGGTCTTGTTGAGATTCCTCAAAATCTTCGACGGTATTTTTAGATGCACTTCCTTCCCTCAGCTTTGAATTTCTGTAGAAGATATGCAGCAACGTTGGCCACATGGACGCCCAAATACCTCCATTTTGCACTTCACGCACCCTCTTTATTAGCTATTAGTAGTAATTTCATTATTATGCCCGAGCTACTGGTTTCCAGCGTGTGCAGCTAGTTAACAGCATGAAGAAACACAAGCTCCAGAAGTTTTGTCGGGGATTGATGTTTCTTCTTTTGAATTATTTTCTTTCCTCAGTTTTATTTCCTTCACACTGCTTAGTTTTGTAAGACAAAAAATATAAACATGAAATAAACATTACAAAACTATGTTTACAAAATTATAACATAATCTTGAAGGAACAGAGGGACTTTGGGTTGTGCTTTAGGGTGAATTCTTTAAAGAATTTGCACTCATGCCGTGAAAATGGTGGGGACGAAAGATGAATTTTTTATGCTAAAGACAAAAATGAAGACATTAATGCTAAGGCAAACCTAGTTTCAGATTTATTTGTGCAAAATTAGACCTTTTTTTTTAGCATTGTACCCCAGCTGTTGGCACAGATATTGTCACAAATCAATTATCTGAGAGGGTTCCATGTACAGTATGTAGAGATTTGCTGGATTCTGTGTCAAATGCACAGACCAATATATTACATTTTTCAGGATTTCTGTATGGAAGAAGCTTTGCAGTGGAGTGTACTAAACTGCAGACGCAAGACTTGTGTTTTTGTCTCTCATAATGATTGTGAACGATGGGCAAAATTCCAAAAAGAGTGCCGTTCTCGTTTAAACAGCAGTACAGTACATGCACATGTGTGCAAAACTACTTTGATTTGTGTCAACTCAACATGTCTGTCCTTATTTGCATCGTTTATGAGCGAAAAGAAGATGACATCTGCGTTTATATGTTGTCATAAATGCTTGTGTTTGTACAAAATTTGGCAGGCCGAGAAACGGCCAGCCTATGAATTCCAAAGAAAGTACAAAACTTACTCTCAAGTGTAATGGTTTGTTTTCTTCCAGTTGTAATATAAACTACATTAGTAATGTGTCCTATCAACTAATGCTACAGTCATTTAAAACACACACCTCATCATCACCTTCTAACAATGTTTAAACATTCAACATAGGCAGACATTAATCCATATTAGTTTCACTATCACATATTTTGCACTTTCCCACGTTTGTGGTATCTCTTTGGGTGATGCTGCTGACCTCCTTGTATTGACACAAATAGAAGAGAGAAACAAGAGACAACTTCCCCTTGTCGGTGCTGGCATATAAATGTCATTCTGGCGTCAACAAATCAACCGGATTATGACCATAGGGTCACTTCAGAGTGGTGACGCATGACCACTTGTAAACCACCGGGTGGTTTAAAATCGAATCTGCGGTGGTAGACAGAGTGAGAGTCAAGTGCCAATTTGTCCGAAGAAAGCTTCATTATCTTCATAGTTTGACATAAAACAGGCCCGCTATGGTGATTATGAAGCAAATTTGGTGCCGTGTAATTAAAATTTGATCTGTTTTTCCACCGGTTCTGAAAGGTACCAGACACCCACATTGGACTCAGAAAGGATTGGTGAGGAGATCGGGAATGAGGGAGGCATAAATAGTTAAATGACATAGGAGTGGGAGGTTGTGGAGAATGAGGAGGTGAAAGGATGTTAGAGTTCACAAGTCAGTCAAGTTGAGGAATCATTCAACTCACAATACATAAAAACTGTATTTATACTGTAACGTTAGATATGAGGAATCAATACGTGGCTATAATTTACAATTACTGAGACCACCCTCTGACGTGTACTACGACCTGTACGACATCACTCACTGAGTGTCAGGCCTTTACAACACTGACCTAATATTGTAAACTATGTTTTCAGGAGGGCTGTTTTTCTGTCGTTGAGGTTGGCCATGACAAATAAACACACAGTCGATCGGTAAATGCAGCACAGTTGAGTACACATGGAGAGCACATATGTGGTTCACTCGAGGATCTTTGAGAAAGAAGAATGTGTTGCCCTCTAGAGGGGTGATTCCATGTTACACTAGGTCAGTTGTACAGGCTTGCACAACACAATCATATCAATGGACATGCAAAAGTGTACCAAAGTGTTATCTTACTTTTGTACACTGGTGGTGAACCCAAGACCCGCAGATCCTCAAACCAAGTCCCCACCAAAGTCATGTCTGCTTTGTAACTGACTCATCAGTTTATATAAGCAATATAATGAAGTGTATATATGTTTATATAGCCTAGATGATATTCACAAAGCTGGGTCTGCAGATTGAGAGAAGAATGCGTTAAGTCAAAAATAACTTTTGCTGTCTAGCGCGACCCTTTAGGCGCCAGGGATTGAGGTTAACAGACGTACTACCGCACAGCCCCACAAGCTGGGATCTGTGACTACAGGGTACTAATCACATTTGAACTGATGCAGTACCAATTCCCAGTACCTGGGAATAGATACCGGTACTTTAAGGTTTTACTACTTACATATAAAATACTAAACGCTCTAGCTCTATCCTATCTTGCCGATTGTATTGTACCATATGTCCCGGCAATAAATCTGCGTTCTAAGCACTCCAGCTTATTAGTGATTCCCAGAGCCTAAAAACAATCTGCGGGCTATAGAGCGTTTTCTATTCGGGCTCCAGTACTCTGGAATGCCCTCCCGGTAACAGTTAGAGATGCTACCTCAGTAAAAGCATTTAAGTCCCATCTTAAAACTCATTTGTATACTCTAGCCTTTACATAGACCCCCTTTTAGACCAGTTGATCTGCCGTCTTTTTTCTGCTCTGCCCTCCTCTCTTGCGTGGAGAGGTTATTAGGTGACCACAGATGAAGCGCTAGCTGTTCAAAGTCGGGACCCGGGGTGGACCACTCATCTGTGCACCAGTTGGGGATTTCTCTGTGCTGCTGACTTGTCTCCACTCAAGATGATCCCTGCTGGCCCCACTATGGACTGGACTCCCATACTATTAACTCGTTCCACTCAACATCCATTGCACCGGTCGCCCAGGAGGGCCGGGGGGGTACCCCACATCTGCAGTCCCCTCCAAAGTTTCTCATTGTATCCCATTGGGTTAAGTTTTTTCTTGCTCTCCTGCTCCGGCCCGGCTGCACCAAATAATAATATAAATCCATTCGATAAAGTCAAATACAAATAAGGCAACAAGAGAAGTATCCCACACTTCTCTTTTGTAAAGTAAATTTGTACAGCCGATATGGGCATCTACGTACAGCAACAATATGATTTGCCTGAGTAGCTGGACAGGACAAAAAAAAAAAAAAAAAAGCCCTTTGTGCACCCAAAATCCTAATTTAAATAAGGCGGTCTGCACCACTTTTCCATTGCACACGCAGTGTTAGTAAATCACACACAACATGTCCACTCATAGTACACGATATTAGATTTTTTTGCACATGCTGTTTAGTGCATGGTTTATGGATCTTAGTAAATCAGGCCCCATGTACTGTACCAATGACACACCAGATGTTTGATAGTAATGTGCATTTTACTTGTAGTTTTCACTACAAAATGTGTAGATGTTGAAACCAACATGTAAAATTGCTAATGATAATCGGTAACATGTATATGTATGTAATTGTGTGAATGCTCCAAAGCATTCACACATATGGTTTTTACTACACTAAAACTCATCTATTTATTAAACAACTTTTTCTTCTCCAGATTTTGGCGCGCTCTACCTTCCACATTTTTCATCCGATTCAAACCGTTGCAACTTCAAACAGTTCAGCCCATTGGGGAATCGCGGGCTTTCCCATGATAAATTCCAAAAATTCCCAGATTTCCCAGAATTCTTGGTTTTTCTGGAAATTTTTTAAATTTAAAATGAATTGGCCATTTTTCAAACTTCCACCATTTCCACATTTTTCAACCTATCCATACCATTCCACCTTCAACACATTCCACCATCCTGGAAATTTAAACTACCCTTTTTCAAAGTTCCAAAAAATTCCCGGATTTTCCAGAATTCCTAGTTTTCCAAAGCCCTATTTCCACCCTTTTTCCTGGCAACTACTCCTTCCACATTTTTCAACGCATTTCAACCGTTCCACCGTCAAAACATTCCTCTTCATTAGGACAAAAAACTAAGGGTTTTTTATCTGGAAAAATTCAATTTTTTTGCGAAATTCCAGGAATTCCGTAATGCCATTTCTCAATTCAACATGTTACTACTTCAACATTTCTCAACCGGTTTTAAAAATTTCAACACCCAATTCAACTAATACAGACCATTCAAGTTTTTTACCATTTAAAAAAAATTCCCGCTTTACCCGAAATTCCCAATTTTTTTGAAATGGGACATTCTTCAAAGTTCCACAATTCCCACATTTTTCATCTGATTCAAACCGTTCCAACTTCAAAATATTCAGCCTGTTCAGCAACTGTGTGCTCCACTTCAACAATTAGTCATATTGAAGTTCGACTTCAGCATTGGAGCATTCACACGCAATTCCTTCAGGAATTGCTTCATCTAGTTCCATCATAAATGAGCATCCAGCTATCCCGTTTTGAAAAGTGAAGCCTTAGTGTATTTTTTAGCCATTTGATTTTACGTGAATCGGTACACGGGAGTAACGACGGACCTCGGTCGGTACCTTTAAAAGTACGGAATTCAGTACCCATCCCTATCTGTGACATATAAAAGTTCACTATGGTAATTGACAGTCAAAGGTCCATATGATCGTACCATTCAGAAATGATATTCTATATTAAAGTCACATATAATCCTATTTTCTTTGTTTTGTTTTAAATCTATGACACGACTTGTCTTTGAATTAGATCTTCAGCTTGTGTTATTGAAAGTGTTTTTTTTTCTAAATTTTTAACAATTGGAAGATTGTGTTTGTCTCTCGAGGTGCCACTGTATGTGACAGCAACAACCACAAGGCGGCAACGGAGGGCATTACGAGGGGGATTGAACTCATTGACTGGGAATGTGTGTCGGACTGGAACCAACTGGACGCACAATGAAAATAAGTTATAACCCAAGTCATGGCACTTGAGGACATTTCACAACATTTGTCTAAACTGTCGTATAATTTTAGAGTGCTCTGAAACCTCTATACCATAAATGCCGCAAATAACCTGGATAATAATCCGGAAACAAGTGAAACTGGTACAAAAATGCCTTTGTTAAAACCTTTAAGGAGATTTACGTAGATTACTTCAGGCCTACTAGGAGACGGGGTGTGCATGTGTGAGACTCTTACGGCTCATTCCAAAACGCCTCCGCTGTGTCTGAACAAACGTACACTGGGTTTTCAGCCAAGCCTGTGTCAGCTCATAATGCAGACTGCTGTTTACTCCTGAGTGAGTGGGGGCTTGAACGCAAAGTGAAACGTGGAGGAGAAAGGACAGACTGTGTGCATTATTACTCAGGCCTTGGAGGCCAAATAGAAAGTGTCTTGTGACGGTTTGATTACACTGAGACAATCAATTTCTCTGTAAAATTGTAGGGCTAGGGTTAAGGTTGGACAAGTAGGAAGGGTCAATGGTCTTTGCACTTGCGGTTAAATTATCAATAATTTTGAACCGTTTCAGTGTACGTTTGTATTTTTGTATTGACCCCAACGTTAGATGATGATGAATATAAGAATCTTTTTTTTTTTTTTAAACCCATCAATGGAGTCCTATTTCATTCATTGTGTTCAATATCATGTGTCTTATCTGGTGACTCTGCTTCATTGATCCCCATTATTCTAAAATTCCTATCACAACCTGTTGGTTCGCATGTATAACTCACCAGACTCCAACTATAAGACCATTACCGGGGGTGTTTTGTGTTTGATATCGGTCCAAAAAACAAGATTTGAATGACATGATATAATGCATGTAAATTCTTCAATATAAGCTCCAATACAAGCAGTCTTATAGCATGTTTACAGTACTTGTGCAAAGCTGGACAGCCAGTTAACATCTAAAGGTCTTCCAATAAACACACTAGGTTTGTCTTTTCTTGTATTTTAGTCAAATTATTCACAAAAAAGTAAAAATGGTAGGCTACTATTGGAGCTAACAGCTACACAACAGCTAAGTACACAATAGCTCACAAGTTAGACATACGTTTTTAAAAAAGTGTCCTTAATTGAACAATATCGCAGTCTAAAACACAATATTTGTCAATGTAAATAAGTATACAATTATTTTAATTGAATACCTGGTAGTAGAAGATAAATGTATGGATATTACTTGTGTATACACACAATCTCCAAGTTAGAAGCATATTGGAAAGTATCCACTAACAAACGTGTCCGGATCACTCAATTTGCAGCGACTTAATTTAATTAATTATTGTGATTGAATAATGGGTGTTGCCAAAAATCAAGTTGACACTACTTCAAAAGCCTAAATCTGTCATAAAGTTTGTGTTTTTCACATACCTACCATTGTTTTCTGAGTAATTTTTCATTTTATTAAGCCTTTTTTTAAATTCCGCACTACATAATAGATGTACTTGTATGCCATAAAGTTAGTGTTTTTCCATTCCGATAATTATTATGATTAATTCAACTCGATCGAGCCTTTTCTACTATTCCACATTACAAAATAATAAAAGCATGTACTATTATTCATGGTGATATTTTGTTGGATTATTATCTGTATCAGCTAATACTCAAGGTATTGTATGCGAAGTGAAAAAGTTGTATCGGCACACCCCTAACCATTACTATATTATATTTGGTGATTACAGCGGAATCTTGATTTACGTACCCCTCTATTTGCAAACTTTTTGTTTACGAACTTTTAGATCGAGCCAAATATGCCATGTCTCTGTGTACGAACGCTTCATTCATTCATTTTATGTCTCACTGGCACAGCCATTTTGTGCTTGCTTGTATTGAAGAGATTGAGGAAGCCAGCTTTTGCCACAGCAGATTTTTAATTGTGATAAGAATGGACTTTTCTGGAAAAATCTGCCAAACCGGATTTATTTCACAGCGGAGTTGAAAACTACTTCTCGTTCAGTGTCACCTCTTTCAAGCGCACGCCTCTATGGATCCATTCTCTTTTGTTCTGAGAGGACTTTGCCAATGTTAATCAGAATCAGAATCAGCATTATGTACTGTTAGTGGATTTTACTTTGTAAAATGTTTATTATTGTAGCAATATGGTTCTTAAAGTTAAGGATTCTTGTGATTTCTGATCGTTTGTGAGACTACCAAGGAGACGTCCGTGTATGGGCGCGTATTGGCAGAGTCGCACATTCAGAGGACAGCAGCTTGTCGTTGTTGTTTTGACTTCTTAAATTAAAAAAAAGTTGATCCATCACCTCCTTGTCATGTTTGTTTGACACACAGTATTGTATAACACTTCATTTTGTGTTCAAAGTCTACAAACCTTCACTGAAAGATGGACATTTGTCAAGGCTCCAACCCATCATTTATATTTACATTGTTTCTTATGGAGATATTTGCTTCAATATACAAACTTTTTGATTAAAGAACCCTGTTCAAGAACCAATTAAGTTTGATAATCAAAGTTCCACTGTACTTACTGGATGTAAATGATCAAGTCATTTCTCTTTAGTCCTAAACATCATTCCAAGAAGTAAGCCTGCAAACCAACAAATGGACCAAGAATATAGTAGCATTCCAGCTATGCTTTTCTACCTCATAAAGCGGAGTATGTCTTTGTTTGCCGTTTGAATGTTCGAGGAACTTGACTCTCTGAAACCAGAATCCAAAAATTGTATCATCCTCCTCAGTCAACCATGAAATGGCCTGCAACTAAAGAATTAGCGACACAACCCTGTTAAATTTGTCACAAGTGATAATTAGAGATGTACGATAATGTCTTTTTTGCCGATATCCAATATTCCGATATAGTCCAACTTTTAATTACCGATTCCGATATCAACCGATACCGATACATACAGTCGTGGAATTAACACATTATTATGCCTAATTTTGTTGTGATGCCCCGCTGGATGCATTAAACAATGTAACAAGGTTTTCCAAAATAAAAATCAACTCAAGTTATGGAAAAAAATGCCAACATGGCACTGCCATATTTATTATTGAAGTCACAAAGTGCATTATTTTTTTTAACATGCTTCAAAACAGCAGCTTGGAATTTGGAGGTTGAGGTGGGCGGGGTTGGGGGTGGCGAGTTTGAGGTAGGGGGATAGGGGGTAGCGGGGGGTGTATATTGTAGCGTCCCGGAAGAGTTAGTGCTGCAAGGGGTTCTGGGTATTTGTTCTGTTGTGTTTATGTTGTGTTACGGTGCGGATGTTCTCCCGAAATGTGTTTGTCATTCTTGTTTGGTGTGGGTTCACAGTGTGGCGCATATTTGTAACGGTGTTAAAGTTGTTTATACGCCACCCTCAGTGTGACTTGTATGACTGTTGACCAAGTATGCGTTGCATTCACTTGTGTGTGTCAAAAGCCGTAGATATTATGTGATTGGGCCGGCACGCAAATGAAGTGCCTTTATGGTTTATTGGCGCTCTGTACTTCTCCCTACGTCCGTGTATACAGCTGCGTTTTAAAAAGTCATACATTTTATTTTTTGAAACCGATACCGATAATTTCCGATATTACATTTTAAAGCATTCTGTGGGATGTCCGATATTATCGGACATCCCACAATCCTACTACCACCGTTCTTTTATCAAACAATATAAAAGCATCTGAACAAATCACAGGGGGATTCAGAACTTGTTTGCGTTCCAGCCCTAATGACCACCATCACCAGAAATCCTACCTGTGGCTGTAGATATGCCAAGGATGTCCGATATTATCGGACATCCCTAGTGATAATGCTCGGTTCTGAATGACACTGTCAGAGAAGTTTTTTGGTTTTTTTGTGGTCATGACGTACAATTGCACTGCATCCTACTGATCCTTATCCTACCACCATTACCAATGAGTGTGTGTATGCACATGGTTGTGTGTGTGCGTGTGTGTGTGTGTGTGACTGATTAACAACCAAGTCATTATTGAGTCACAAACCCCAAGTTAGAACCGCAACAGGCTAAGAGGCTTCAGGCGTCACATCACAACTCTCAGACTTTTAACACATACCTCGTCGTCCTAGTAACATTCAGCTATGTTTCTAGAATGTCACCATAGCTACTTTCTGATTATCAATTATTTCAGATAGCATTAGAAGTTGTTGTTTTTTGGGTTTTTTTAAATTTAGCGGGACTAATACTGCCTACGGTCATGGGGAACATTTGGTGGATTGTGGTGGAGATTGCATGCAGGATTCTTGGCATATCTACAGCCACAGGTAGGATTTCTGGTGATGGTGGTCATTAGGGCTGGAACGCAAACAAGTTCTGAATTCCCCTGTGATTTGTTCAGATGCTTTTATATTGTTTGATAAAAGAACGGTGGTAGTAGGATTGTGGTAAGGAAAGTTGTGTTACAACAAGCTGTTCAAAGCAGTTATGTGATACTGACTCTATGCAGGAACACGTCTCATCATCCTAAGTATGAATGAGTACTGTAGTAGTTCAAAAGCCACACATTTCAATTTCTGTTTTAAATAAAACTTGGTGTCTAAGAGAGAGTTTCTATTATCAATTAATTTAAAAGGTTTACAAACGGAATATGTCAACTTCCAGTCTAAAGTCAGTCTCTGGGTTTTCTCACTTGAGCTTCCTTTCATTAGGTGTTCTTTTCATTCTTGTAAATAGGTAACTATTGATCAAGAATTTAATTCTAAAATTGTGTGCATCACCAAAAAATCTGCTCAGGGGCCTTGTGGTTAGAGTGTCCGCCCTGAGATCGGTAGGTCGTGAGTTCAAACCCCGGCCGAGTCATACCAAAGACTATAAAAATGGGACCCATTACCTCCCTGCTTGGCACTCAGCATCAAGGGTTGGAATTGGGGGTTAAATAACCAAAATTATTCCCGAGCGCCGCCAACGCTGCTGCTCACTGCTCCCCTCACCTCCCAGGGGGTGGAACAAGGAGATGGATCAAATGCAGAGGATAATTTCACCACACCTAGTGTGTGTGTGTGTGTGACTAACAGTGGTACTTTAACTTTAACTTTTAAAACAATAAACCATCCTTAGTACAGCTGTTTGTATACAAAAGGTTTTCTTCTTCCCGGGGGGACGTACCAGAAAATAATCGAAACACACCATCTTAATTCAATTTTCAGTGATGGAATGTTGCAATGCAAGTTCACTTTCTAGGGATGTTCCGATTGTTGTATGCTGCCAATTCCGATCATCCATGAGTATTTACTGTAAATGTTTCCATTTATTTATGATGAATGCTGTTGACAGTTTAACAATATCAACACAATATATACACTTCCTGTATTTATTTCATTAGATTCTATTATTTGAGCCAAACAAAGTCAATAGTATACAATAATGCAGAGGTTCTCACGCTTTTTTCATCAAGTACCACCTCAGAAAAAACTTGGCTCTCTTAGTACCACTATAATGACCAACATGAAAATACATTACCATATATGTAAGTATTCATTAAAAACAAGGCAGAGGTTTTATTTAAAATGTACACTACCGTTCAAAAGTTTGGGGTCACATTGAAATGTCCTTATTTTTGAAGGAAAAGCACTGTACTTTTCAATGAAGATAACTTTAAACTAGTCTTAACTTTAAAGAAATACACTCTATACATTGCTAATGTGGGAAATGACTATTCTAGCTGCAAATGTCTGGTTTTTGGTGCAATATCTACATAGGTGTATAGAGGCCCATTTCCAGCAACTATCACTCCAGTGTTCTAATGGTACAATGTGTTTGCTCATTGGCTCAGAAGGCTAATTGATGATTAGAAAACCCTTGTGCAATCATGTTCACACATCTGAAAACAGTTTAGCTCGTTACAGAAGCTACAAAACTGACCTTCCTTTGAGCAGATTGAGTTTCTGGAGCATCACATTTGTGGGGTCAATTAAACGCTCAAAATGGCCAGAAAAAGAGAACTTTCATCTGAAACTCGACAGTCTATTCTTGTTCTTAGAAATGAAGGCTATTCCACAAAATTGTTTGGGTGACCCCAAACTTTTGAACGGTAGTGTATATTTAATATGATTGGGCCACTGTAACACTAAACACAGTTTGAACAGTAACACTGTGTTTGAATATTTAATTAAGTGAGTCTCTGGCATACCACTAGATGGAGCCCGCGTACCACTAGTGGTAGTCAAACCACACTGCAATAACGAAACAAAAGCAAAAACTACCATCTACTATTCATTTAAATCCTTTGGGTTTTGCCCTCACAGTCCTCCTGTGCTCAGGGACTTCATTCAAGTTTGTAAACTTTGACAAAAACGACAAAAAAATGATTCGAAGAAATTTCATCTAGACTTCTTAAAGTTTACTAGGCACTTACAGGTATTTCTTGGTGGTGTTTAAAGCTAGCTTAGCGATTAGCTTAGCTCCTGGTTTGCTGTCGGTGTGTAACATGTTTAGTCTCGTCCTACAGTGATAATGATAATTGATAATAATGCTTAAGATACTAAGGAATACAGTTTATTTGCTGCGATGGAAGTGGTAGGGAAGCGACTCCACACTGTGTATTGAGACACATAATTAGCTGTTAGCCGCTCATCAGCCACTTGTCGCAGAGGGACTAAAAATAAATAATGTCAACCAGACGGCAATAAAAAGCATTTATCGGCAATGGCAATCAAATACCTTTTCTCCAATATCAGTCGATACTGATCTGTGGCGGCTCGATCGGCACATTCCTAACACTTTCACCTGCAATTCCTTTCTCATTTCAAAATTGCACTTTCGACACGTTTGAGGAAGTTATCCAAAATTCGTAATGGTGAAGAGTTCAAAAAGTAAATGTGGATGTCGATCCCTACCCGTTCTACGGATATCACGTCGCAAGAGCCAGGCGTGCTGTTTTACCAGAATTGTATTTTTTTCCATGCAGATTTTTCAACACAATCTTTGCGTGTAGCTTTTCTCCAGTCTCGCTTCCTCTTCCTCCGCCGGCCGCTCACTGTT
>NC_084739.1:17546321-17791321 GCF_033978785.1 Entelurus aequoreus
TGTTGTGATGCCCCGCTGGATGCATTAAACAACAAGGTTTTCCAAAATAAATCAACTCAAGTTATGGAAAAAAATGCCAACATGGCACTGCCATATTTATTATTGAAGTCACAAAGTGCATTATTTTTTTTAACATGCCTCAAAACAGCAGCTTGGAATTTGGGACATGCTTTCCCTGAGAGAGCATGAGGAGGTTGAGGTGGGGAGGGGAGGGGGGGTAGCGGAGGGTGTATATTGTAGCGTCCCGGAAGAGTTAGTGCTGCAAGGGGTTCTGGGTATTTGTTCTGTTGTGTTTATGTTGTGTTACGGTGCGGATGTTCTCCCGAAATGTGTTTGTCATTCTTTTTTGGTGTGGGTTCACAGTGTGGCGCATATTTGTAACAGTGATAAAGTTGTTTATACGGCTACCCTCAGTGTGACCTGTATGGCTGTTGACCAAGTATGCCTTGCATTCACTTGTGTGTGTGAAAAGCCGTAGATATTGTGTGATTGGGCCGGCACGCAAAGGCAGTGCCTTTAAGGTTTATTTGCGCTCTGTACTTCTCCCTACGTCCGTGTACCACTCTGTACAGCGGCGTTTTAAAAAGTCATACATTTTACTTTTTGAAACCGATACCGATAATTTCCGATATTACATTTTAAAGCATTTATCGGCCGATAATATCGGCAGTCCGATATGATCGGACATCTCTAGTTACGACTAAAGTCCCAACGTTCGTCGCACACACACGAGGTGTGGTGAAATTTGTCCTCTGCATTCGACCCATCCCCATGTTCACCCCCTGGGAGGTGAGGGGAGCAGTGAGCAGCAGCATGCGCCACGCTCGAGAATTATTCGGTGATTTAATCCCCAGTTCCAAGCCTTGATGCTGAGTGCCAAGCAGGGAGGGAACGGGTCCCATTTTTATAGTCTTTGGTATGACTCGGCCGGGGTTTGAACTCACGACCTTCCAGTCTCAGGGCAGACACTCTAACCACAAGGCCACTCTAACCACAGTAGGTGGCATTGTAACACGTCTCTTGCGCGCCGGGTCCGCCAGAGAACATGACAACATAACCCAGCAGGCACAAGACATTAAAACGATGTTGAGAACTCGTTTAATTAGGTTCTGACATTGAACAACTCAAACCTATCGTTGAAACAACATTCTTTTTAATGACGTTTAATCAATGTTGTGTTCTGATGTTGATTTGACCATTGAATTGTGGTCATTTTATAACCAATATTTTTTAACACAAATACAACATTGAGACAAAATGCTTTTTGACGACGTTTAATCAATGTTTGGTTCTGACGTTGATTTGACCATTGAATTTTGGTAATTTTCCATCCCATATTTTTTTAACACAAATACAACGTTAAAACAAAGTGCTTTTTGACAACGTTTAATCAATGTTGGGTTCTGACGTTGATTTGACTATTGAATTTTGGTCATTTTCCAACCGATATTTTTTAACACAAATACGTTGAAACAACATGCTTTTTGACAAGGTTTAATCAATGTTTGGTTCTGACGTTGATTTGACCATAAAAATGTGGTCATTTTCCAACCAGTATTTTTTAACACAAATACAACGTTGAAACAAAATGCTTTTTGATAACGTTTAATCAATGTTGGGTTCTGACGTTGATTTGACCATTGAATTTTGGTCATTTTCAATCCGATATTTTTTAACACAAATACAACGTTGAAACAAAATGCTTTTTGACAACGTTTAATCAATGTTGGGTTCTGACGTTGATTTGACCATTGAATTTTGGTCATTTTCAATCCGATATTTTTTAACACAAATACAACGTTGAAACAACATGCTTTTTGACGACGTTTAATCAAAGTTTGGTTCTGACGTTCACTTGACCAATGAATTTTGGTCATTTTCCAACCGATATTTTTTAACACAAATACAACGTTAAAACAAAATGCTTTTTGACAACGTTTAATCACTGTTGGGTTCTGACGTTGATTTGACTATTGAATTTTGGTCATTTTCCAACCGATATTTTTTAACACAAATACGTTGAAACAACATGCTTTTTGACAAGGTTTAATCAATGTTTGGTTCTGACGTTGATTTGACCATAAAAATTTGGTCATTTTCCAACCAGTATTTTTTAACACAAATACAACGTTGAAACAAAATGCTTTTTGACAACGTTTAATCAATGTTTGGTTCTGACGTTGATTTGACCATTGAATTTTGGTCATTTTCAATCCGATATTTTTTAACACAAATACAACGTTGAAACAAAATGCTTTTTGACAACGTTTAATCAATGTTGGGTTCTGACGTTGATTTGACCATTGAATTTTGGTCATTTTCAATCCGATATTTTTTAACACAAATACAACGTTGAAACAAAATGCTTTTTGACAACGTTTAATCAATGTTGGGTTCTGACGTTGATTTGACCATTGAATTTTGGTCATTTTCAATCCGATATTTTTTAACACAAATACAACGTTGAAACAACATGCTTTTTGACGACGTTTAATCAAAGTTTGGTTCTGACGTTCACTTGACCAATGAATTTTGGTCATTTTCCAACCGATATTTTTTAACACAAATACAACGTTGAAACAAAATGCTTTTTGACAACGTTTAATCAATGTTGGGTTCTGACGTTGATTTGACCATTGAATTTTGGTCATTTTCAATCCGATATTTTTTAACACAAATACAACGTTGAAACAACATGCTGTTTGACGACGTTTAATCAAAGTTTGGTTCTGACGTTCACTTGACCAATGAATTTTGGTCATTTTCCAACCGATATTTTTTAACACAAATACAACGTTGAAACAAATTGCTTTTTGACGACGTTTAATCAATGTTGGGTTCTGACGTTGATTTGACCATTGAATTTTGGTCATTTTCCACCCGATATTTTTAAACACAAATACAACATTGAAACAACATGCTTTTTGACAACCTTTAATCAATGATGGCTTCCGACTTTAAATTGACCGTTGAATTTTGGTCAACCAACAACGTGGATCCAACGTTGTCTCAACAACAACTATTATGCAACAATGTTTCAAAGTCAGTTTTAAAGGACGTACATGCATAATCAACGTTGTATCAATGTCTTGTGCCTGCTGGGAATGTATTCTGATCCCTTTCTTTTTAAAGAAGCAGCATGCGACAAATCAAACATGTATCTTAATAAGGTGGTTTGCATGCCAATTCTTATCTCTCCCACAGCGTCCGTAAGAATAAAAACAAGACCAACAAAATGAATTTGAGGTGGTACTTCGTGCAAAAAAGTTGAGAATCAATAGTTCTGTAACTTTTTTTTCTCCAACTTTATAAATTCAACCATGAAGATTGTTGAATGAGACTTCCAAAGCCTTACAGTCAAATGTGTTGCTTGAAGTGAACTAGTTTGCAAAGTCTGACATCTGCTGGACGTACCTTGCTCTCAATGTGTTGTCTTTTTTTTTTTTTTTTTTTTTTTTTTAGTGTTGTGTGCTGTAGGAGTGGAGACCTTGCAACAAGGAGACTTTAACAGCCTTGGCATCTACCTGCTGTAAGAACTTCTTGCTTATTGTTGTATTGTGTGTTTCAGAACACAACATTAAGGGGATGAGGAGGCACATGATACATACATGCAGAATAATAATGAATAGAGTGAAATTGCATGGAAGGCGCTGTTTGTAACTTGGTCAACATTTTTTAAACCAAAAAACGTTACAAATACACCACCTTATGTTAACATTAGTGGTTTAACAGAACATATTTTTCCACAATTACCAGTTATTAATAGTAATTGGGATTTGTACATGATAATTGGGATTTGTTATATATTGTATATATTATATAAAAATATAATATAATATATCAGTATATATTATATACTGTATATATAATATGTAAATATTACATATATGATATATTCTATATTGCTACTATGATACATTTTTAGTCTACTTTATACCTGCATTATCCTTTCCATCCTTACCCTTTCCGTCTTTTGTAACTGAGCTACTGTGTGGAACAATTTCCCTTGTGGATCAATAAAGTTTGTCTAAGTCTAAGTTATAATGAATAAAAATTGCTTGTCTGTCTAAGGAATTTGTCTGGTGTTCACCTATGGAGTGAAATTACTGCCAATACTACACAAACACACAAATATTTGTACTGAAGCCCAACAATTTGCAAGTAAAAATAAAATTGTCTTCAATTAAAAAAAACGAATCGCAACTATAAAAACAATTTTCTTCAATTTGAAACTTTTAACAATAAAATTGACAGGTGGTGCTGCTGAGTTAATTTAAGCTACTGTTATTTGCACATGGAAACAAGCTCAATCTGTAAGTTAACCAGTATGTTTCCCTTCTCATCTCATTTTACTCCCCACCCTGCTTCTTCTTCGTTATTATTTTTGGCGGACGGCACCATGCGCAAATAACAGCAGCGCTGACGGCCTCAAATCGACTCCGCAGCACCACCTGTCAATGTGGAGTGCAAATGACGGGTGCTCTGAGTGCTAGTGTGTGGATTGCCCAGGGTGAAATATTGCCTCCAAAATGGTGGAATATTATTGCCAAAAGTTTTAACTTAAAATATTTTTTATACTTGCGAATCATTGGGTGTGAGACAAAGAATCATTTAATTAACTATTTAAACACCGTGTTATTTTTTAAACTGTGTGTAAATGTACTTCAGAAAATACACAACGACCAAAAAGAAACATAATACCTTAATTTTGGCAAAATCCTCATTAGCATTGGACCAACAATTACGGAGAAAATATGACTAAGTATGTCAACTGTGGTGGCTGCCTCCAATGTATTGTTTGTAATCACTATTATGTATTATGTATATATTTTTCATAGTTATTTTGCTGTGGCGAAACAGTGTTACTGTTCAAACTGTGTGTAATCTTACAGTGGCCAAAAATATTAAGTATACTTGCTAAATAAAACCTCTGCCTTGTTTTTAATGAATACTTAAGCCTACTATGCTACTGTATATCAATGTTGGTCATTATGATCGTACTTGGAGAGCCAAGATTTTTCTAACGTGGTTCTTGGTGAGAACAGTTTGACAACAACTGTGTTTACCCAAAGAGCTTTGCGCGAGTCTGCCAGTGTAGTCCGAAATTGTGGTCAATACGTTCCTTCTTTTTCTCCATCTTCTTGTTGTGGGGCAGACTGTCTCGTACATGCTGTTGCCATTTCTAATATAAAGTCAAACTTATATTGTCAGTACTCAATATGGAAGCGCTAAAAACTACTACATGGCTGTCGAGGAGACTAAGTGGAGGCATGTAAATAAGACCACACATCCTGAAGAGACAGTCAGAAAGCAGTTTTGAAGATGGTCTGCAAATCATAATTTATGCAAAATTTTGACCAAAATACCATCATTAAATGTTATGTCAACCACAAGGAAGTGTTTTAAATTTGTAAAAAAATATTACTAAATTTACCCCTTTAAATAGACCCCACAATTTTTGTCAGGTTTAAACACTGATGACATCTATTAGACAAGACAAGAAGCAAATAATTAAACAGAGACAGAATTCAATTTAGCTCAATTTGAGGAGAAACGTCTGGTCTGTACTCTTGGACAGTCTCCAGCACGCTCTGGCCAAAGATTGTACGCCTCCTCCTTTATTTGGACTTTCCCTGACCACATGGCAACAGCTGCTTCCAAAGGGACGTGGGTCGTAAACAGCGTTGCCTTTGGTTACAGAACAGTTGAAAATAAAAGGTCGTAAACACTTCACAGAAAAGGTCGCAAAACAGTTCAAAGAAAGGTTCGTAAAAGAGTTCAAAAAAGAGGTTCGTAAAAGAGTTCAAAAAAGCCATGTCTGGAACTTTGGCAGATCCTGCCTTCTCTCCGCTTTGTAGTCCTTGGGTTAAAACAATATCTTTCTGTTGATTACAATACATGAAAGAAAACAGAACACCTTCATGTTGCTTCCCCCCTACGCAGTGGAGTTTTACAAGCCTTCTTCTTGGTAGGTTCAAAGACCGCTTTTGGTCTTCTCGCTGGAATTTCAACACAAAGTTTTTGTGATAACTTAGATAAAATTATTCTAACAATTTTACTCACAGTATAGCTGTGCATTGAATGGGTTTATTAATGTCAAAATACAAAACAGGTCAGTGAACAACTGGATGTGTTATTTTTCACTAGCTTTCCACAACTCAACCAAAATGGATTGGCAACCCACTTTTGGGTCCCCGCCCATCAGTCGAGAATCCCTGCTATAAACCATTCAACACCTTGGCCTACTTTCTGTACTGTAGTGTAAGTCCTGCTGATGTTTATGTGGGTCACAGCCAGACAAACAACCACACACACACAGAGAGCCACAGGAAAGCTCCTCCCTGATGAAAAATGCAACTCAAAACTGTTTAGGTTAGAATATATTATCCAAGAAGAGACTGTCCATGTGATGAGTTAAGTCCTGGGGGAGGCCTTTTTATGTGTGACAAGATGGTTATCCTGCTATTTAATGGGGTAATTACTGCATGGTCCTTTTAATGAAAGAACCTTGCCATTCACAAACAAGCTGACATGTTTCATTCAGTCTGCTCTCAATAGATGTTATGACCCCCACTGAGTGCAAAATATTTTTTTTCCCTGAACAGAGTGTCCTCCTTTGGCATCATGATGTTTGAACTGGCTTATTTTGTCGATGCACTTCTGCTCATGTGCCTACCGTGAGTACACCATTTGATATTCTGCAACACCACAACCTTTAGCTCAATACAGGTGTGTCTAAACCAGAGGTGTCAAACATACGGCACCCCTGGAGGAACTTTTATTTCGGTGGCGCCAATTTTAGTTGTCTGCTGCATGTTCTGCAACATAGCAAAACACCACATGTTGGATCATGGTGCATGAATGACATGGTGACAGCTAATAGTGTACACGCAAAAACCTAATTTAATTACAGCGATCCACACTACTTTCGCACTTGTTATCAATTGCGCACGCAGTCATTAAATCACCCGCCCACTGATAGTATATGCAATTTTTTTTAGTTTGCTCTTTTATTTGGTGTCATAGTATAAATCAGGCCCTTTGAGCATCCGTATTCAAGCCTGAACGAAACACAAGCCTACAACCAGGTGGTAGCAGTTTTCTTTCAACTTTTACCATGGATAAAATAAGAAAGGAAAACATGTACTATCATTTTTTAGCCTATTTGGAGCAAGTGCTCGCAATCAACAATCTCCCACAAATAACAAAATAAACATCACAACATATCCACACCAAGTTAATACATGACACAAATGAACTGCATACAATTACCACTACATGTGCAATATACAACAAACATGTAAACTCCAACAAATGCAAAGCAGAGGTGTCAAACGTACGGCCCGAGGGCCGGATCAGGCCGCAAACAGGTTTTATCCGGCCCGCGGGATGAGTTTGCTAAGTATAAAAATTTACCTGAAATTTTATAATTAAAGAAACAGCTGTTCTAAATCACTACTATATATTATATATATATATATATATATATTTTTTTTTTAAAGTTAAAGTTAAAGTACCAATGATTGTCACACACACTAGGTGTGGTGAAATTTGTCCTCTGCATTTGACCCATCCCCTTGTTCACCCCCTGGGAGGTGAGGGGAGCAGTGGGCAGCAGTGGGCAGCAGTGGGCAGCAGCGGTGCCACGCCCGGGAATCATTTATGGTGATTTTTTTTTCATAGGTTTTTGCTGTGGCGAATCATGGTTTACTGATTTTTTATTATCCTCATATTAACTTGAAGACTGAACTAATGCTGCTTTTTACAGCAATATTTACTAGTTTAGTTTGGATTATTCGTGACACATGCAGAAAAGGTGCAATTTTGAAGCAAGGTTTTATCAGGCAAAGTGTATTATTTTACTCTTACTGAGAGTGCGATATACCACGTTTCCCATATTTATGTATGCTTTCTTACCCAACACAAGAAACTGTTGTTATTGGCTCTCCAGCCTTCCCGGCGAACCTTCACTTTCCATATTTCTGTCCTTTGTGTTGTGGGAAATGTATGTAATTGCTTCCCGCATTTTTTGCAATTGGGCATCCCTAGCCACACAATAGAGCATGTTTACACGGCAAACACGCTTCAATTAAAAGAAATGTACAATGAGAGAGTGTAGTCTCGTTTAGCTATGGCTTCAAACTGGTACGTAACATGGTGCCCTGTAGTCAGGTGAGTGCCTTTCGACCAATCATTGAAACCAGGTTGTCCATACTCTCTCTATACATGACTCTGAGATATACATGTGGACTGCAGGTTGACGCCTGTTCAATAGATGATGCTAGCAAGTATCTGTAAGCAAGCAAGACCATCTTTGATGTATATAGAACATTACACGCGGTGCTCAAAAAAGTCTGTTAAAATGTTTTAAGCTATCGGAGCGTTCCGGCTACTGTAGTCAGACGTACTGTGCTTCAACATACGGGTATTATCATGTTGTGTGGATAAGGACCCCAAAATGGCACCTATTAGAAGACATTATCGGGTGTTTTGTTTTGCAATATTATGCAAAACCAACTTTTCTTACCTATTGGTTCCTGCTGTTGTGTATTCGGGATCTGTATAAGTCCCAAAAATGTTGCACGTAGTCCACGCTGTAGTCAATAAGGTCCTTCTTTTTCTCTATCCTCTTGTTGTGGGACAATCATTCTTGGCTGTTGCCATTTCTAATACAAAGTAGCGTACAGTTCAAACTTATATCTGTCAGTAGACTCGCTAAGGAAGCGCTAAAAACTACAACAAAGGATGGCGAGGAGTGGACGCTGTCAAAGTGGAGGCACATAAATAAGACATAACGGCGCATACTAAAGAGACAGTCAGAAATCAGTTTGAAGAGGGTCTGCAAAATATAATCTCTGCAACATTTTGACCAAATAACCACAATTACATGTTGTGTAGACAACAAGTTAGTGTTTTAAATGAAGAAAACTATTTTTTTTAAATGCGCCTTTTGTATGAAAATAGACCTGAATAGACTCCTTCATCGACAGTGCGCCTCATAATCCGGTGTGCCCTATGGTCCGAAAAATACGTCAAGATAAAACATGCGTGAACATTTTTAACATTTGCTTGTTTGTTTTAATCCTTGCCATTCCCCATTTCTGCAGCTGTCCTCCAGACTGGCAAGTCTTTATACTGTGGGGGAAGATGGCCCACGTTGGAGGCTTTCATAAGTTTCTCTATTACTCCATAATGTCTGTGGTCTGTTTCCTGCATCCTGTCTTGGTCTGGCACGCCATCATCCCAGGTAAAAGTAACCCGGTAGACAACATGTTCACTGTACTGAATTTAAAACGTTCATGTCAAATGCATGGGCGGCGTGGCGAAGTTGGTAGAGTGGCCGTGCCAGCAATCGGAGGGTTGCTGGTTACTGGGGTTGGATCCCCACCTTCTACCATCCTAGTCACGTACGTTATGTCCTTGGGCAAGACACTTCACCCTTGCTCCTGATGGCTGCTGGTTAGCGCCTTGCATGGCAGCTCCTGCCATCAGTGTGTGAATGTGTGTGTGAATGGGTGAATGTGGAAATACTGTCAAAGCGCTTTGAGTACCTTGAAGGTAGAAAAGCGCTATACAAGTATAACCCATTTATCATTTATTTATAAGTATGTTTTCATTGACGGCCACATTGCGGTTATGGCTTCCCTCAGATGGCCGTTTGTAACAGTGAATAATATTGATAGAAATGTAAGGATTAGCCTCATGATACTACACAATTGCCTATACATTTGATAAGAAATGTTTACGTGATTTGTAAAAAACCCAAAAAACTGTAGATTTTACATTAAAAAACCAGCAGCTGAGTCGGCAGAATTTTACTATTAAATTAATTGTGTTTTTTTTTTTTAATCTTCCATCCATCCAGCACATTATTTTAAATGAGAAAACAGTGCCACTTTTCTATTTTGATTGTCCCAAAAAAATGGTCCTGTTTTTCCATTTACAATAATGTGCTGTAAAAACTATACTCCAAGGTTTACAATAAAATTTTAAAAAAAAGGCAGTTCAATCGCCAGAATTTTACCGTAAAATCTTCGATTGTTGTTTTCAAGGTGTATTATTGTGAATGGAAAAATGGTACCACAGTTTTTTAACGGTAAAAAAAACTTGCAGCTCAGTTGACACAATAATTGTAAATAGATAGATAGAAGCAACAACCGTAGATTTTAAGTTAAAAATAACTGGCGGTTCAGTTGCCAGAGTTGTAATGTCAAATATATGGTCATTTTTACAGTGTACAGTTGGATGGAAAACTTACTGGTCAATCCCAAAATCTTTTGGATGACATATATGCTGAGTAAGAAGGATCACCAGGACAGAATAGGAATATCATCAAGTTTTACTGAAAATTTCAGGAGAACAACCCAGAACAAAACATTCATACCGGCTTCCTAAGTTGTTCTGACCCTCAAACTGAATAGCCCACTTCTTACACAGAAAGAAAGCCCCCACCTGTCCAGAAAGGAACACAGCCTCATTGTTCCACTAAAAATAAGACAAAAGGGAGTATTCCATCTCCTACAGTGCAAACCTTCAAGGTCACACACATAGTTTACTTGCGGACATAAGATAAAAAAAATAGAAAGAGTACAAATGGAAAAACACTAGCTGTTTCAAATATGACTATGAATAGAAATAAATAACTCTTATATATATATATATATATATATATATATATATATATATATATATATATATATATATATATATATATATATATATATATATATATATATATATATATATATATATATATATATATATATATATATATATATATATATATGCATTCTTCACAGTTACTATTGTTTTCATTCTAATGATTGTTTATTTGTATGTCACAATGGAAAGACTGAATACATTTAGTGAGAAAAGATTAAGTACTTTTTGGACACATTATTTCCAGGCTTTTGCGGGCCATATTAAATAATGTGGCCTGTGTATTAGTACATT
The DNA here is from genome assembly GCF_033978785.1 of Entelurus aequoreus. Lineage (NCBI taxonomy): Eukaryota > Metazoa > Chordata > Actinopteri > Syngnathiformes > Syngnathidae > Entelurus > Entelurus aequoreus. Next base: position 17,557,275 of record NC_084739.1, read on the forward strand.
GGATAAAATATAATTCAGATTGAAGGGATTTAGTTACGGTATATGTACTGTAAATAGAATATAACTTGTTCCCACTCTTGCAGGGACAATGCTTCTTATAACTGCATTCTTCAACTTCATACTCAGCAAGAAGACAAACACCAAATGCCCCAAAAGACCACAGGAGGGCTACAGTGACCAAGGCCCCACCGCGGTGTACGTGTCAGAGGGGCCGAGCGCAAACAACGTCCTTTCCTTCCTCCACGTGCTGACGGGGAAGAGAGTTGCCACAGCAACCGATGGCCCGGCTGGCACGGGAGGAGAGAGCTTCCAGGCCATGCTGGAGCTGGAGCAAACGCCAAAAGAGAGGCGGAGGGAAGAGGGGAAACCCATGTGGATGAGAGGCCGGGGGGAGGTGATGGAGAGAGAGATGGAAGAGATGAGAGAGTTTGGGGAGTCAGAGCCAGAAACCACCTCAGACACTGCACCTATGATTACTGACTGATGCTCTCTCTAAAATACACTTCATTGATACCACACTTGAAGAAAATGATTATGCTCATACGGAGCCGGTGCTATGCTGCAACTACAAATAAATGCACAATATTAAGCTTTTGAACAGCTCCTGGATTTATTAGTGACGGGTCAAACGAAATCGAAGCGTCGATGCATTAGGAAACACAAGATGTGATCCTGTATTCCTTGAAGCCTCAATGTGTGTGTCACTTTAAGAGAAAAAAAAACAAAAAACACATGACCGATACAGCTGCTGTGTCATTTGACTGCGAAGCACCAAACTGTGTTTATCAGGAAGTGACAGCTCGTACTAAAAGAAGTCGGAAAAGTTGCACGATGCGTCTGATCGGTGTTCGTCACCATCGTCGATCTAAATCAAACTAAAATAAAGGAAAAATTCCAAAATCCAGAATGGTTTAGATCTTAAAGGGGAACTGCAATTTTTGGGAAAGCCTATTGTTCATAATCGTAATGAAAGACATGACGACGGATGGGTTCTCTTTTAATATGCATTCTAACTTTTAAATAAACAATGAATAAAAGCAAATAAAAGTCTGATTACTGCGGAGCATGAGTGCTCTTCTATTTCCCCCATAAAGTCCAATAAATAACAAGTCAAAAAGCGCCAACAATACTCCATTTACATCATAAAAATAACTTCTTTAGAGTAATCCTTTTCTGTGTTTAAAAACATTTATTTTTACCTTTTCTAAATTGTAACAAAAGTGTAAAAAGCAGTTAACCGACATTACAATTAGAGAAGTCCGATAATGGCTTTTTTGCCGATATCCGATATTCCGATATTGTCCAACTCTTAATTACTGATTCCGATATCAACCAATACCGATATATACAGTCGTGGAATTAACACATTATTATGCCTAATTTTGTTGTGATGCCCCGCTGGATGCATTAAACAATGTAACAAGGTTTTCCAAAATAAATGTGAAGTGAATTACATTTATATAGCGCTTTTTCTCAAGTGACTCAAAGCGCTTTACATTGTGAAACCCAATATCTAAGTTACATTTTAAACCAGTGTGGGTGGCACTGGGAGCAGGTGGGTAAAGTGTCTTGCCCAAGGACACAACGGCAGTGACTAGGATGGCGGAAGCGGGGATCGAACCTGCAACCCTCAAGTTGCTGGCACGGCCGCTCTACCAACCGAGCTATACCGTCCCGGTCAACAGCCATACAGGTCACACTGAGGGTGGACATATAAACAACTTTAACACTGTTACAAATATGCGCCACACTGTGAACCCACACCAAACAAGAATGACAAACACATTTTGGGAGAACATCCGCACCGTAACACAACATAAACACAACAGAACAAATACCCAGAACTCCTTGCAGCACTAACTCTTCCGAGAGGCTACAATATACACCCCCCGCTACCCGGGGTTGGAACTCAAGTTATGGAAAAAAATGCCAACATGGCACTGCCATATTTATTATTATTTTTTAACATGCCTCAAAACAGCAGCTTGGAATTTGGGACATGCTCTCCCTGAGAGAGCATGAGGAGGTTGAGGTGGGCGGGGTTGGGGGGGGGGGCGGGGTTGAGGTGGGGGGGGTAGGGGGTGACGGGGGGTGTATATTGTAGCATCTCGGAAGAGTTAGTGCTGCAAGGAGTTCTGGGTATTTGTTCTGTTGTGTTTATGTTGTGTTACGGTGCGGATGTTCTCCCAAAATGTGTTTGTCATTATTGTTTGGTGTGGGTTCACAGTGTGGCGCATATTTGTAACAGTGTTAAAGTTGTTTATATGTCCACCCTCAGTGTGACCTGTATGGCTGTTGACCAAGTATGCCCTGCATTCACTTGTGTGTGTGAAAATCCGTAGATATTATGTGATTGGGCCGGCACGCAAAGGCAGTGCCTTTAAGGTTTATTGGCGCTCTGTACTTCTCCCTACGTCCGTGTACCACTCCGTACAGCGGCGTTTTAAAAAGTCATTTATTTTACTTTTTGAAACCGATACCAATAATTTCCGATATTACATTTTAAAGCATTTATCGGCTGATAATATCGGCAGTCCGATATTATCGGACATCTCTAGTTACAATTGTCCCAACTTAGTCAGCAAGTGTGTACTGCTTGTTGAGGATTGTTAATCTTTGAAATATGTGTGGTAAAAAAAGACAGATAAAAGTAAGTGAGCCGACTTCTCTTGTGTATCTTGCATGTTAAAGTGGAACTGCACTTTTTTTTTGGAATTGTGCCTATAATTCACAATCCCTAAGTTAGACAAGCACACATATGTTTTTCCTCTTTTTATGTATTCTAACTCGTCAATAAACACCAGCAAAAGTCAGCAAACAATGCCGCTAATGGGATTGGCTATAATCCGCCTATAAAGCGCTCTAAAAACATCCATCTGTTATGTACGCCGGGGGAAGGAGATGACACAGCGACAGACGTAAAGCTCAACAGTTTATTTGTGAGCTTGATGATGCGGTGGAGTGTGTATGCTACTGTGTATGTTGCAGGACTATGTGAAGCATTACAATGAATATTACCAGGAGTTGTTGTAAGTGCGTGTTGAGCGAGAAGGCGACAAGTCCAGTAGGGCGAGGCTGGTAGGAGAATCCGTAATACAAGCGGGAGGTCCGTGGGGCTGGAGAGAGAGGCGTCAAGAGGTCCGTGTCCAAAGCGGGAGTCGAGGATCGAGGGAGGCAGTCAGAATCCAGAGGGGTCCAGGGAAGTGAGGTGCACAGCTCACTTCGAAAGCGACGGAGGGAATTCTGAGGACACGACAAATAAACATGAGGGCGGAAGGACACTGAGAGCGAGCAAAACAAGGTGATGAGCCAGAGACGTGAAGCTGACTGAAAGCAGAGAACTACGTTCCGGCACTGGATCTCTGGACACGCTGACTTTTATGGGGAGTGGTGTCATCAGCGGCAGGTGTGTTGATTGAGGATTGCGCACAGCTGTACAGGCGTGTGACAGCAGAAGCAGTGCGTGTATGGGCGTGTATGGGCGTGTATGGGCGTGTCCTGCGGTGCGCTCCGCGGCGCGTGCTGAGGAAAGAAAGGCTGACTGTGCATGCGCCGAAACAGCATCATCATTTTATATACAGGCTGTAAGTATGTAATGTAACAGGCACATTCATAATAACTAGAGATGTCCGATAATATCGGACTGCCTAAATGCTTTAAAATGTAATATCGTAAATTATCGGTATCGGTTTCAAAAAGTAAAATTTATGACTTTTTAAAACGCCGCTGTACAGAGTGGTACACGGACGTAGGGAGATGTACAGAGCAGTTGCGTCTCCCAGTCATACTTGCCAACCCTCCCGATTTTCACGGGAGACTCCCGAATTTCTGTGCCCCTCCCGAAAATCTCCCGGGGCAACCGTTCTCCCGAAATTCCCCCAATTTCCACCCAGACAACAATATTGGGGGCGTGCCTTAAAGGCACTGCCTTTGCATGCCGGCCCAGTCACATAATATCTACGGCTTTTCACACACACAAGTGAATGCAAGCATACTTGGTCAACAGCCATACAGGACACACTGAGGGTGACGGTATAAACAACTTTAACACTGTTACAAATAAGTTACACAAGAGAAGTCAGCTCACTTATTTTATCTGGCTTTTTTTACCACACATATTTCAAAGATTAACAAACCTCAACAAGCAGTACACACTTGCTGACTAAGTTGGGACAATTGTAACTAGAGATGTCCGATAATATCGGACTGCCGATATTATCGGCCGATAAATGCTTTAAAATGTAATATCGGAAATTATCGGTATCGGTTTCAAAAAGTAAAATAAATGACTTTTTAAAACGCCGCTGTACGTAGTGGTACACGGACGTAGGGAGAAGTACAGAGCGCCAATAAACCTTAAAGGCACTGCCTTTGCGTGACGGCCCAATCACATAATATCTACGGCTTTTCACACACACAAGTGAATGCAGGGCATACTTGGTCAACAGCCATACAGGTCACACTGAGGGTGGCCATATAAACAACTTTAACACTGTTACAAATATGCGCCACACTGTGAACCCATACCAAACAAGAATGACAAACACATTTCGGGAGAACATCCGCACCGTAACACAACATAAACACAACAGAACAAATACCCAGAACCCCCTGCAGCACTAACTCTTCCGGGACTACAATATACACCCTACCCCCCACCCCACCTCAACCCCCCTCCCCCCCAACCTCCTCATGCTCTCTCAGGGAGATCATGTCCCAAATTCCAAGCTGCTGTTTTGAGGCATGTTAAAAAAAATAAAACACTTTGTGACTTCAATAATAAATATGGTAGTGCCATGTTGGCATTTTTTTCCATAACTTGGGTTGATTTATTTTGGAAAACCTTGTTACATTGTTTAATGCACCCAGCGGGGCATCACAACGAAATTAGGCATAATAATGTGTTAATTCCACGACTGTATATGTCGGTATCGGTTGATATCGGAATCGGTAATTAAGAGTTGGACAATATCGGAATATCGGCTATCGGCAAAAAAGCCATTATCGGACATCTCTAATAATAACATTTATTATTTACATATTTTGGTCATTTTTATTTCACAGACGAATCACAACTTTCGCTATTTACATATTTTGGTCATTTTTATTTCACAGATGAATCACAACTTTCGCTTTTTCCTTAAACAACAACTACTACTACTCGGGGCGGTATAGCTCGGTTGGTAGAGCGGCCGTGCCAGCAACTTGAGGGTTGCAGGTTCGATCCCCGCTTCCGCCATCCTAGTCACTGCCGTTGTGTCCTTGGGCAAGACACTTTACCCACCTGCTCCCAGTGCCACCCACACTGGTTTGAATGTAACTTAGATATTGGGTTTCACTATGTAAAGCGCTTTGAGTCACTTGAGAAAAAGCGCTATATAAATGTAATTCACTTCACTTCACTTCACTACTACTAGTCATGGCAGACTTCATGGGAAACAACGATTACTTCAGGACAAATGATGATCCAGAACCGATTTTTACGTGCTTTGTAAAAAAACAAGCGTCTTTACGTGTTTTTCCCGCCATCTGCGGGTCAAATTTGGATATCAGAGTGGATCAACTTCTCGGTTTACGGCCACAATTTACAAAAGAGAAGCATGATTTATAATCTACAATTAACTTTCACCGACTCAGAGGTGATGTAGCAATTTACCAGCTCAGTATGTCAATGGCTGCATAAGCTAGTTACCTCTCTGTGATCACGGCGACGCTAAAAGTAGTTCCTCGGAGTTAGCGCTTATAATAACAATATCGCTCGTACTCGAATAATATTCAGGTCACGAGATCTTTGTAAATTGGATATTGTTGCCGTTTTTTTAGAGGGCTTTATGGGCACATCACGGCGACGCTAATAGTAGTTCCTCGGGGTTAGCGCTTATAATAACAATATCGCTCGTACTCGAATAATATTCAGGTCACGAGATCTATGTAAATTGGATATTGTTGGCGTTTTTTTAGAGGGCTTTATGGGCACAATAAAGTACTCATATGAGCTTCATTGTTAGCCACCTTGTACCTATTTTACAAATAATGCATTAAAAAAGGAAGACAAATGTGTCCTTGTTTTACATAGGGATTGTGAACAATAGGCAACATTTCCTCAAAAAATGTAGTTCCCCTTTAAGAGTTTGTATGCCCCTAATAAGATAATAGTTTGGTTTTTTTAGCTATTTGGGCCATTTTATGTCACACGGATGGCTTTTCTTCTAATTGAGTTCATTTTTGCAGCGCCTGACTCGACTGGGCTGGCGAGACTAATCCAAGGCAATCCAATCTAGTTAATGTGCCATGCATTATTCACAAGGCCATTAAGTGGATTAAGTGTTTCGCTCAATCAGAATCAGGGAAAATGTGTGCGAATGTGACAGGGGGAAAAAGCAGGAATTAAACCTTGCGCAGGTGTTGCAGAACAAATTCAAGACACCTCATTGTGTGTGTGAGAATGGTGACCATGGCGACGGGGTTCGGGTGTTATAATGGGGGTGGAGCCCGGTAACAAAACATAGCTAATGTGTCTAACAATGGTGATGAACATTTGTAAAAACTTGAGATTTGTGTGCAGTTAACACATAGAATAAAAAGCCAGACTTTTGTTCCTTACATGTACAGTAATAAAGCCTCATACAGACCTTTTGTTCAGTCCATCAATCAATATTGTAGTCTGCACACTGCACTCCGCAGTCTTTTGTCCACAAATCAAAGCGATAGAGCGAATCGTCAAGCACAACACTGCTAGTCAAACATGATGCACATTAGTTAAAAACAATAATTCCTTGGAACACACTTTTTTTTGTTCTTGTGTCATAGTGTGTGAGTGGAGATGAGCTGTTTTGGAAGAGAGAACAGTCCATCTTTGTCCAGAGTTCACTATAGGTCACGCATCGGTCCAGTCTCAGACTTTTATTGTCCTTTTTATATAATGAATTTTGGTCAATTACCAACTAAGTGGTGCCACAGAAATGGTCAGTATGATTATTTTCCACTAACACTTCATCAGTTCTTGACTGGGCCTTGGAACGTCTCACTTCCTCTGCAGGAGAGACTTCCTTTAGGTTTTTTTTGTTTTTCTTTGTTTCCACCCTACAATGGCTCAGATGGAAGATCCGGGATTAAAAACAGGATGGAAAGAATAAATCGCAACACGGTCACGGTGGCTTCTTCCTTTATGCAGAGAATAGGAGCCAAACAGGATAAGCGTTCGACTAGTGTGTGAAATTTGTACAAAGACAGATATAACAATTGTTTTGTTAATAGTAATTGTAAATTAAGTAGTAGTAAATTTACATTTGTATTTCTATTTATTGTTTTAAATGGTTTTACCCTTTAAAATCGTTTTTAATCATATTTATTTTTATATTGGTTTTATATTGATTTATTTTGTTTTTATTCAGTCATGGATGGCGCTAAGGATATTATTAGAATCTTGTTTTTAATATTTTTGTGCAGCACTTTGGAAACATTTTTGTTGTTTAAATGTGCTATATAAATAAAGTGGATTGGATTGGATAAATATGTCTACAATAAAATCACAAACAATTACAAGCATGTTTTCAGGCATAAAACTACGTAACCAGTAAACATAAAGCTTCAAATTAAATTATTCCCATGCTAAGGCAATACATTAAGCAACAAATGAAGTGAAAACCCCCACATAAGGACCTCGACTAAACAGGAGCAAATCTAATGCACCAATCCCCGCCTATCCCGTCCGCTGATTGGCTGCAGCTTATCTACGCGACCTCCTATTGGTCCAATTCGGTGCCAGTTCGTTAGTCCCCAGCTCTGAGATAGCATACCGCCAAGAAGGAGGCTGGTCAAAGATAAGCAGGATACTCCTCACAGAAGACCTTTACTGCCATGGTAAGAAGCTGAAACGAAACTGTGGCTATATATACTGTAAATATTACATCAAATTGACCTGTAGCTTCGAATTTCTGTAAAATGCGGGATGTTTACTTAACAAGAACTGTCCTCAAGTTTGGTGCGTACAAAGTGACGTATTCTCCTTGTCTAATTAGTGTAAGGTGTGATTGTGCCGAATTATCGTGTGATTTATTTTACATTTTAATATGTTCGCGTTCTGTGGAGCTCTTTCGTGTACATAATAATAATAATAATAATAATAATGATAATAATAATAATGCTTGGGCTCATTTGTGGTGTACTGTAGTTGCGATATTTGAATGCAGTTCTCGCGATGCTTTGTCCACATAAGAAAGAACATGCGTGCACCTTTTCTTCTCTCTACTGCTGCCCCCTTTTACCTGAATTATTCATAATAATGGTGGCAGACGGCAATCCCATTAAAAAAAGTGTAAATATGCATATGCATGAGGGGCAAACTGACCATTCCATAGTGCACATACAGTATGGTTTTGTTGTTGATTATTATAATGCATTGTATGTAATTCCTGCAGTTACATTATAACAATAAGAGCAGCATTGGAGCAGCAACACATTTTTGTGTCGTCAGTTTGTCATTTTTCTTTGTTTGGGGTGAATTTTAACCTGCTAGTCTAGCTTGTACTGCATAATGGCATATTAGCCATTTTCCTAATTAATTTGGTTTAAGGATATATCCAAATGGCAATGTAATTCAAATTTATTCAGAAAATATTGATGTTTTTGTGATATTCCGGGGGGAAAACCACTGAAAATCAAATTTGTATCAGCCATGGTAAAGCAGTGTAATACATTGACCCAGTTTTCTGGTGTAATAGTCAGGAGAGATTATAATTCATGTGATCAATGTGGAGTCAAACTGCCCTTAAGACAAAGTGCTTATTATGAGTTTTTTTGTGTACTTATAATTAGAAACACTAGATGGCGACATTGTTCCATTTGGCCTTTATCAGAATCAGAATCATCCATCCATCCATTTTCTGCCGCTTGTCCCTTATGGGGTCGCGGGGGGTGCTGGAGCCTATCTCAGCTGCATTCGGGTGGAAGGTGGGGTACACCCTGGACCACCTCATCGCAGGGCCAACACAGATAGACAGACAACATTCACACTCACATTCACACACTAGGGCCCATTAGTGTTGCCAATCAACCTATCCCCAGGTGCATGTCTTTGGAGGTGGGAGGAAGCCAGAGTACCCGGAGGGAACCCATGCAGTCACGGGGAGAACATACAAACTGAAATACTTTATTAATCCCCGAGGGGAAATTAAGATTTTCAGCACAATCCCATTCAAGAGCAGACAAACATTACAGGAAGATAGAACAGGATCGCTGACGGGTCTGACAACTTCCGGTGCCCCTTACAAAAAAGGTGAGAAACAGGTAAACGTTGGAGGGGATGAGAAAAAAACTAATTCAGTCTAAACCTAGGCCCCTGGAGAGGGGGTCCAGACTGAGGCCAACGGGAAAAAAATCATAGCCATAGCACACATAAGCATTGTGTAAGAGGGAATTATCAAACATCAGAGAACACAAATGACATTAAAATACATTAAAAGAGCAGAGCTGATGCAACCAGACATTTCTACATACAGCTACAAAAGTAAAAACAACAACAACAACAAAAAAACCATATATACTTTGGTGGCCTCTGCGGTGTTCCACGCCATCGTCTGCAGGGGTGGGGGGAGCATGGCCAGAGACAGGAGCAAACCCAACAAAGCAACCAAGAGAGCCGACTCCACCCTCGGCCGCCCACCAACTCTCTGCCAGTGTCCAGTCCGCATGGATGAGCGAGGATGCGTCCAAGGAGACAGAGGCGTCTCATACCTGCTCATTCAGCCAAGACACCGTGAAGCCCGTCCGTCCCGGCGCTCAGCGCTAGCTTCGCAGCCCTGTCTCATTATCCGCATCTCCTCCAGTCTCTCCATACGGACTATGGTGTGGCAGAGACCCAGCAGCTGGTGTCCATGGCCAAAAGGCTACTGGGAGGCAGAACCAGAAATTCACAAAAAAGCACAGCAGAAGTCACGAAAGTGCCACCCCTTGTCGCACAGTCCCAAAGGGTCCCGAACCAAAAGGCAAAAAAAATATATATATAAACAAAAACAAAAAACATATGAAAACAAGAGGGAAACATCAGGAACACAAAAGGATGACACAAGAGCACAGAGCTCCTGCCAACAGCAGCCACTACAGCAGCGCCATCTTGGGGGGAGGGGGTGGAAATGACAGTGATACCTCAAAGTAGTACAAGTGAGAGCATTTCTTCAGCAGCATATACCCTAAATGTAACAATAACAATAGAACGCCTAATGTTGAAGAAAATTCACAATTTATCAAAAAATGTTCACCATAGAAAACTGGCTGACTTTCATCATGTAGTTGACTTTAGCAATAATGTAATAAGCATCCTGGACAGTTGTCTTTCCAACATCAGAAAAGGTTTTCCTTTACAGGTTTTTTGTTACATACCTACCCTGACAGAAACAAGTTATTGAATCAACATTGAGATTAGGTCAGATATCAATGCAGAGATCAACATTGATGTCTGACATTAGGGCTGGGTGGTATACCGGTACAGTTAATATATTTATATATTTTAGAAAGCGATATATATTTGAAAAACTCAAACTCAACTCAACTCAACTCAACTATATAGCTATACAGGTATCTTCTGATGTAACTTTATCGTGCGGAATTCTGTATCCCTGAAATATTTTGTATCCCGTACCGCGGGAGCGCGCATTGGGGCGGAGCTCTGTGCCTTGTTCAGACAGCTGCAGCAATTCCGTGTTTTTAGCGATGTCAATGATTATAAATATTATTTATCCCCTACTAACTTTTTTTGTGATTAATAACATGAGTCCAAATTCCCAAGTTTTGTTGTTGATAATGCTAATTATCTAAAAAAGAAAACACATGTTAGTACATCAATAGGGGACGGCGTGGTGAAGTTGGGAGAGTGGCCGTGTCAGCAATCTGAGGGTTACTGGTTCAATCCCCACCTTCTACCATCCTAGTCACGTCCGTTGTGTCCTTGAGCAAGACACTTCACCCTTGCTCCTGATGGGTCCTGGTTAGCGCCTTGCATGGCAGCTCCCGCCATCAATGTGTGAATGTGTGTGTGAATGGGTGAATGTGGAAATAGTGTCAAAGCGCTTTGAGTTCCTTAAAAAAAGGTAGAAAAGCGCTATACAAGTACAACCCATTTACCATTTATCAATTGAGGAAAATAGAAGGGGGGACACATATTATTGCAGCACAGAAATATGCTGAAATATTCTGTATCCCCTACTAACTTTTTTGTCATTATTAAAATGAGTCTAAATTCACAAGTGTTGTACAATGCCAAGTCTGTACATATAATCCACATAATGTTAGTACATAGCTTGAGGAAAATAAACATAAGTGGGACACACATTCTGGCATAAAATATGTGTTTTAACATGGAATCGAGGCTACTCTGTACCGTTTGTTCCCATTATATTGGTGTTATTGTATAATGTATCAGAAGATGAAATAAATAAGAAACCAAATTACAGGATGTTATTAATGTAATTTGCAGAAAATAGCGGGCTGACCAACCTCTCTGCAGCATGACACCGTATACAATAGAGAAGCTTGTGCAGCGATGTGAATACAAGTACAACACGTAATGTACGGATGATCAAAAGTTTTTCTTCGGGTACGAATGTCACATAAATGGTAAAAGGGTTATACTTATATAGCGCTTTTCTACCTTCAAGGTACTCAAAGCGCTTTGACACTATTTCCACATTCACCCATTCACACACTGATGGCACAGTCAGCATCTCTGCTTCAGTAAACAATGACAGTGATGACGACACTGTCAGCGATGCGAGCGACACTTGCTAACTTGTCAGCCACTTCTCCAAGAGACTCCTTTTGAACACTCCTCGCACAGTAATACTTCAAAAAGCACATATTCGCCCCGTTTGTTGACCTGCAAAGTATGTTTTTGGGGTGGAGAAGTCTGGTCGGGTGCTGGTTAGCTTCAAGCTAACAGCTAGCCTGTCTCCATCCTCGAACGAAAAACGAAAAGTGAAGTTTCCATGGACTCACAAAGACTATAACAACTCATTTACTGGAGACATGGCACAAGATGAAGTTAAAAAGGTTGACTTTACACTCACCTTAGTGTTTACCATGAAGTCTAAAACGGTAAAGTTGTCCAAATGCAAACTGAGGCAGTATTTGTCATTGATAAAAGTTTCGACGAATCACAATTTACGATCAATAAAAATGCAACAAACAAACGGCAAATATAAAAAACACCGGCGGAAAGCGATATTCGATCAAATAAAATAAAAAAAGCAAACCGGGCAGTAAAAAAAAACACAAAAAAAACGTGTGCTTCTGGAATTGCGCTTCCTTTCTGATTTTGCGTAAAAAGACACAAAAAGTGCGTTAACGCCAACAGTCATATATATATTAGGGGTGTAACGGTACACAAAAATTTCGGTTCGGTACGTACCTCGGTTTAGAGGTCACGGTTCGGTTCATTTTCGGTACAGTAAGAAAACAACAAAATATAAATTTTTTGGTTATTTATTTACCAAATTTGCAAAATCTTCCACCAGAAATATTTTTCTTAGTGGAATATTTGATGTGAAGTAATGGGAACCTTGGATAGGTTAATAATTCATAATAACATTGATTTTGATTCAATATTATGTTTTGAGCAATGACAGTTTGAAAGAAAAAAAAAAACAGCTTTGTTTTATTAGTCAACATTGCAACTTTTTCTAAATTACATTTAACCTTTAAGCTTTTTTATTTCACTTTTGTTATGTTTTTGTTTATTTTAATAGTATTTTTAGAATGTGCCGTGGGCCTTTAAAACATTAGCTGTGGGCTGCAAATGGCCTCCGGGGCACACTCTTGACACCCCTTCTATAGATAATAAAAAATTAAATATGATAAATCTATGGATAAAAAGCAGACGCATGCACGTTTATCATAACTCTCTCGCTCTCTCTGTCCCTCCCCCTCCCTCACGAATGCTGCTGCGCGTGCAATTTGTGAGAGGAGGACGTGTGGTCAGGACCTAGCCCGGTCGAGGTTTCACCGGACATGTCCTCTTTTGCTAGCATGCTAGCAGCTAACGGGCTAGGTGATAGACGTCCTCTTTTCACCGGACATGTCCTCTTTTGCGGAGCTGTCAGGGCGGAGATTCTTGAATGCCTCAAATGTCCGGCATTTTGAGTGTTGTTTACACAACGTGCAGTACGGTACTTAATATGTCTGTGTGGAAACTCGTTCGGTACACCTCCGCACCAAACCGGAAACCCCGTACCGAAACGGTCCGATAAAATAAAAATTTCGGTTCGGTACGTACCTCGGTTTAGAGGTCACGGTTCGGTTCATTTTCGGTACAGTAAGAAAACAACAAAATATAAATTTTTTGGTTGTTTATTTACCAAATTTGTAAACCATGGCTTTATCCTTTTAACTTTGGGAACACTATAATAATTCTGCCCCAAAATACAAATAGCTCTGTGTGTGATGGATGTGAGCCACCACTAGGCTGATCAGTGCAACAGCAGGCAGTCATGAATGCTAAGAATAATAATATAACATACATATACACACAGGGTTCATTGCTAGGGTTAATGTGGTCAACATATATAAAATAAAAACTAAATAAGATAAGGCTCAGAATGGTTTCTTAACAAAACCTTTCTACATATAAAGTGCTTTTTTTGATTGATTGATTGATTGATTGATTGATTGAGACTTTTATTAGTAGATTTTCTTCTACATATAAAAAGTGCAAAATTAAACAGTTTCAAGTCAACTCAGCCTCAGATTAACTTTTCTTTTCCCTCCCCAGCCTGGCTAACTTGGCAGTAAGAGGATATATGGTCTTATTGTTCTTCCACCATAGAAGTGGGTCAAAATCTAGTTTTTAATGCAATATGGACTTAAATCTGTTGCTAGAAAAACATTTGTTATTGCTTTAGCCCTGCCTGACTCGCCGAGGAGAGGCTGCTTGAATGCGGTGATGACGCTTCAAATGGGTTAGCATGTTTGACGTGTTGTCAGAAGCAGCTGCTGAACAATGTCGGCAAACCTCCGTCCTCCATTGTTGTATCGAGCAGCCAAAGTGTTCCCAAACGAGGCAGGAGGATCTTCCAGCTCTGGCTTTTACATGTTGTCCTAGCCCGGGCGCTGCTAGCATTCTGTGTATTGTGCCTCAGTGTGCATTGTTTACACAACGTGTAGTACGCTACTTAATATGTCCGTGTGGAAACACGTTCGGTACACCTCCGAACCAAACCGAAACCCCCTTATCGAAACGGTTCAATACAAATACACGTACCGTTACACCCCTAATATATATATATATATATATATATATATATATATATATATATATATATATATATATATATATATATATATATATATATATATATATATATATATATATATATATATATATAAACATAGTTGATGCAAGGGTAGATCTTGCTTTGGTTTTTGACAATTTATTCTGACAATATGCTGCGGCCAACAAAACGCAAGCTGTGTGCCCTCAATGGCCCCGGGGCCGCATTTTGGCCACCCCTGCTCTCTGCCATCATTGGTACACTACCATTCTGTGGTGACTTCACACACAAAACAACAAAAAAAGACAAATAAAAAGACAAAAAGCATAAGACAATTGGAGTTAATATTTAGATGCTCAGAAAAAGAAAAAAAAAACTCTACAAAATTCTCTTATTACCTCTATTAACTGTACATAAACGTGTTAGGTAACATTTGAACATTCCAAACTGTTTTACACTCATAAAGAGAAGTTAGCTACTCCATTATAAAACAAAATCAAAGTGAAATGAAGTCAAGATACTCATGCTTTGATGAGGACTGACTGTAATGTAGTGTGTGTAAAATATGTATTTATATTAGCATTTGCTTGGTAAAACATATTTATCTTTGCGAGCTTATTGCTCATATTGATATAGGGCTGCACGATTCTGCCATAAATGCAATAGGTTGCCATTTGCGCTTGATCGGGCACTTATTAAAAAAAAAAAAATAATCCACCAAGTTAAAAAAAAAAAAGGAATGTTTGCTTATACAAGGACAAGCAGGCATGTAATAAAGACAAGTCAAAATATAGTCAATTAATAAATCTGCCATCAGCGGGGTGAATCTGTTAATCACAAAAAAAAGATCTCTTTAATCATTTATATATACGCAGATTAATCACATATAGACCTGCTCAGTGGCCTTGTGGTTAGAGTGTCCGCCCTGAGACTGGAAGGTTGTGAGTTCAAACCCCGGCCGAGTCATACCAAAGACTATAAAAATGGGACCCATTACCTCCCTGCTTGGCACTCAGCATCAAGGGTTGGAATTGGGGGTTAAATCACCAAAAATGATTCCCGAGCGTGGCCACCACTGCTGCTCACTGCTCTCCTCACCTCCCAGGCAGTGGAAAAAGGGTCAAATGCAGAGGGTGATTTCACCACACCTAGTGTGTGTGACCATCAGTGGTACTTTTTAATACAGTATGCCTCTTTACGTTAACCGTGGATGGTTAGCTGAAAGGCGACGCAGGTTGTTATACAGTCAGTAATTAGGTCAGTGCAAAGATGAATGAGGGAACTCCCAGGTGTTCTTGCTGCCATATTTCACTTCAAAATACACCCTGACTGGACTTTAGTGAAGCACTTTGTGTCTACCTTGTGTATGAAAAGTGCTATACAAATAAAGTTGCCTTGCCTTGCCTTGCCTTGCCTTGCCTTGCCTAGATATAACTGTTAGCAGGTTTTGAGCAAATAAATGACACACATTCAAGTAAAACATTTTAAAAAATGCTCCTGTTTGACATACTGATTATAACATTGTATTTGTGTCCAAATATTGTTTTTTGGTTTTTTTCAAATTCAATTTATATTATGCAAGCAAGTAATAACCTGTGATTAGTCATAATGTGATTGTTCGGTTTTAAAAGATGTAATCATTTCAGAACACTATTTTTTTAATGCAGCCTTATACTAAACTGAGAAGTAAGTTTCCATTTCATGTTCTATGGTTATCATCACAATGTTCCTCTTGTCCTCACTGGTACCATTCTGTGATGCCATCACAAATTAAACAAAAAAGAAAAATTATGTTTTGCATGTTCTCGTACTCATGATGAAGTGTGAAATATTTTTCAAGAAAATGTAGAAAAAACCCTCAACTTGTAGGACTTTTTTTTTTTTAAATTTTTATTTTATTTTATTTTTTATTAATCAATTCAACAAAACAATACACAGCAATACCATAATAATGCAATCCAATTCCAAAACCAAACCTGACCCAGGTACATTGAGAATAGCAATAAACAGAGCAATTGAGAGGACACACAAACATGACACAGAACAATCTAAAAGTAGTGAAACAAAAATTAATATTATCAACAACAGTATCAATATTAGTAACAATTTCAACATAGCAGTGATTAAAAATCCCTAATTGACATTATCATTAGACATTTATAAAAAAAAAAAAAGAACAATAGTGTCACAGTGGCTTACACTTGCATCGCATCTCATAAGCTTGACAACACACTGTGTCCAATATTTTCACAAAGATAGAATAAGTCATATTTTTGGTTCATTTAATAGTTAAAACATATTTAAATAATGGATCCCATATTCCAATATATGGCTCATTATTATCTAAACCAAATGCATTTTTTTCTACTGATATCATCTCCATAGCTTGTGTATACCAGTCAGTATGTGTTAGACTATCAACATACAGTATACATTTTTTAAATATTACCCTTTTTGTTATTATGCATATTGAAATAAATGCATTTTTACTCTTTGTTGACACGTTACTAAATTGATGGAGATCCCCAAGAATACAAGTTTGCAGTGTCATTGGGATGTTTATATTAAGGAATGTGATTGCTTCTTTTGTTGTTTTCAACCATAACTCTTTTATTCTCTGACATTCCTACAATAAATGAACAAGAGTTGCCTCGGCTGCCCGACACTTCATACATAACTTGCTATCTACTACACCGATTTTAAACAGCTGAGAAGATGTAAAATACAATCTATTCAAGATCTTAAATTGAGTCAACTTGTAGGACTTTTGAGACCTGACTTAGTCGCTATAAAACTGTCAAAGATAAACATCTGGCTGTTTCAACTACAGGTCCAAAGTCCCCAAGTTCTGCAACACCTTTAACAAAAAAACCTTGTTGACCAGCTGACTTTCACTTTCCGTTTACTACCACCATGTGCTCTTGGCAATGGCTGGAGACAGTTTCGCAACATCTCTGCATATCACAGCGATCAGTTTGCACATGGAAAATAAGGCAGGTTACAACACGGATTTTAATTCTTCACTTTCCTTTAGGAGGATTATAGCAAAAATGAATAAGTGTTTGCCTTTACAAGAATGTTAGTTGCAGTAACTAACAACTCACTAGCAACTTCAACCCTAAACTAACACCCTCCCTTCCACATTCTACCTTCTCGGATTGTAAATAATCAAATGTAAATAATCAAATGTAGATACTTCTTCTTATGCTTTCTGATCTCTCTCTCTATGTCCACTACTTGCTGTACATATCCTACCAAGTCAGTCCTACACGGTTCCAATGTCCATTTCTCTGATAATGCAATTGTTGATGACTGAAGTGTTGATATCAACCCCCCCCCTCCACATCCCACACCCCAGATTGTAAATAATGTAAATAATTCAATATATATACTCTGATGATTATCTTGTGTGATGACTGTATTATGATGATAGTATATATTTGTATCATGAATCAATTTAAGTGGTCCCCGACTTAAACAAGTTGGAAAACTTATTCGGGTGTTACCATTTAGTGGTCAATTGTACGGAATATGTACTGCACTGTGTAATTACTAATAAAAGTTTCAATCAACTAATCAATCAATTCTTCACTCGAACGTTATCTATAAAAACTGTAACATGATCTGATGACATGATTTGTAAACACAATAAGGTGTCATGCCATGGAGAACTTTCAACCCTCAATGGAATCTATGTCACTTCCAGATGATTAAAAGCGTTCCCCTGCCAGTAACTCACATCCTGTGGTTTATTAACTAAAGCTGAGGTCATGTGACCTCTCTCCCTGCCGAGGAAGAATTACTCCCATGCCATCATTCAGGTTTAAAGCAATTACATCTCAATAAATGACACTCAAACACACTCTGAAAGTTGTTTATTAAAAAAAAGTCTAAATTGTTGATTCCAAAATAAATAACTTGCAGTGTTTCATGTGCATACAGACGTCTAAACACATATTGGCGGTTTAAAGATAGACTAGTTAACATGTAGCCTCCAGGGCTTTTTAACAACATATGCGCATATAAATAAAACCCGGTGAAGCTAAAAAAATACAAAAACATAATTATTTCAAGCCCAAACAGCAGAATCTTAGGAAAAGTGACACTTGATGTAAAAGTGTCATCCTCTTCTTTATGATTGGGTCCTGATCTCAAAGTCCAAAAACAAAACACTCCTTTCCAGGACGGTGGCTTTGTGTCACTACTGACGTTTAATTGAAAGTCTCCCGCGGTGTCGAGAGTGCTGGCGCTGACCTCTCCTCCTTCTCCTCCTCCTCAAACAATTTTTCACGTTACGACCCAAAGAGTTTGACCTAGGAAAAAGACATAAACAGCTTGTTTTTCAAAATGTCCTCTTATGTGTGTAGTTAACGACTATAACCTATGGCTTAAGTACACTGACACCGAGACTATTACTTTGTAAAATGCCACATGTTATCTACTGCATTTACAAAACATTTTTGACCTTTGACCTTATGCAGTGCAAGTAATGCATATGTGTTATTATGCATAGAGGTCAACATTCATTTCTAACCTATATTGAAGGATTAATGTGGGGGTTGACTGAGTCCAGGCTTATAAAAGCCTTTTTAGGACACTATAAATGTCCTTGTGTGTATATGCCTTAAGTTGTAGTTGTATTGTGTACACATACACATAATTAAGCCCAACATGAATCATACCATGAACAAATTTTGAGTAGAAGCTTGTATTTATTTGTTTATTTATTATGTCTGAGAAGTAAATTACATTTGTTGTAGATATTCCTGATTTTATTAGAAATGTTTTAGAGGAAACTCAATATTTTGCACTGTTCTATGATCCTGGTAAATTTTATTATCTAGAGTAGAGGTTTAAACAGATTACGTAACCAATACATAATAATAAATGCGGACCACCTGCTTTCCAAATATGCATAAAACGGGTAGGTAGAGAGTTTCTACAGATAGATAGCTTTATCATCACTGTATCGTGAACTCTTAGCATATTAACAATTATGCTAAAATTTGATAAAGAATGACAAAGTACAGACCGCATTGGAGTGTATTGTA
Source organism: Entelurus aequoreus (assembly GCF_033978785.1). Classification (NCBI taxonomy): domain Eukaryota; kingdom Metazoa; phylum Chordata; class Actinopteri; order Syngnathiformes; family Syngnathidae; genus Entelurus; species Entelurus aequoreus. The sequence goes on from NC_084739.1 coordinate 17,576,587, forward strand.
GTCCAGAAGTGGTCTGCAGACTGCATGCACTTTGAGAAACCGTTCGCACATTCCGATAAACTATACATTTTGAACATTGCCTATGCTTTTATTGATACATATTATGTTGATGATTCCAGACGTGGGACTTTTAAAAATAAGTGAGATTATTTTAAATATATTTTTACATATTATTTTTACACTCTTTTGCCATTTCCAGCTATCATTGTGGTGCTTATCTGTATGTCATCTTACCTCTTCCAGCATTTTATCAACTGTTTCCCCATTGGTGCATCTGGACTCAGACACACGGGCTCATTGTTGTTCTTCAGTGTCACTCTGTAAAACACATACAAGCGCACGTGTTAGATCACCGAGGGTGTGTGTGTGTGTGTGTGTGTGTGTGTGTGTGTGTGTGTGTGTGTGTGTTTGAGCAGATACTCACATAACAGTGACCTTATGACAGTTAGGGCTCTTGGGATACACGTTGAGCTCCTTCAGTCTGCCCCGCACCGCCGCTTGCGTCTCAGGACACAAACATCTTCCCGGAACAAACGTGCTGTCTGCACAAACACAATAACGAGATTACGGGTTCACTATCTGCCGAGTAACACAGATTAAAGTCACACATGCACAGACAAATATAAACAGCTATACAGTGCAAACACACAAGCTGTTCTCACCTGTGTTCAGCACACAGCAAGCTGCCAGTAAGATGAGCCTGCAAACAACCTGAGGATTGAACTTCATGCTTGAATACTGACAGAGCTTGGACAATGAGCTCTTAAACCCCACGCCGCTCTTTATACCCTCGTGCTCCTCCCCCGCACTCGCAGAGCCGGGCTTTCCACACCCGGAAATTCCCTGGAGCACTTTCCTTCTTCGGATGCTGCAGAGAGGTGCAACATCATTACTGTAAAACATAACCAATCGATAAAGAAGCTAATCTGCTGTATAACTACCTATAGCCGAGGTAAATTTCCCTGAATACCCCTCAGGTCTCCTAAAAGCATGTTGGATCAGCCGAAGCCAGCACTGAACTTTTAACCACAAATCCAAAAAGTATGTATGTATGAGGCAAAAACCACAGAGTGCATCACCAGAAGATGACCATAACCACAGTGAAGCATCAGAACTTCTGGCTGGAGAGGAATTTCACGTTTCAGCATGAGTTGAAAAATACAGGGGAACCTCCAGAGTGTATGGACCCAAATGCCAAACAATTTGGAGTTTCTCGGGGGGAAAAAACAAACTTGGAAGTTCAAAACATCCTTTTTGCATGACATCACACGAGACGTCTGCAACTCTTGTGAGACGTCAGCCTCAGTGAGCATCTAAATGCAAATGTGTTTGCAAAATGTGTGATGATAAACATAGACCCAGAAATGGAAATTTAAATGGAACTGCACTTTATTGGGAATATTGCCTGTCATTCACAATTTTATGTAGACAAGCACACATATGTTTTTCTTTTTTTATGCATTGAACAAGCAGCTCTATTCTGCCTTTAATCACCTTAAAAACACCTAAACACCTCCATTAAGGTTTTATATACATCATCTCGATGTTCACTTTTTCCTTCAACAACATCCCTGATTACTATACTCACTGCAGACAATGTCTGCTGTCATTTGGATGCCGACTGATAAGATGTTCATATATTCCCGTTTAGTTAAAGAATGACTCATAATCATCGCAAAGAAAAAAAAGGGGTTGGAACCAAGTTTCTTTTTGTGCTTTTCTCGACATTTTCAGGTCTAAATTGAATGCCAAAGTTGACAAACTTTTCGGATTACACTACCGTTCAAAAGTTTGGGGTCACCCAAACAATTTTGTGGAATAGCCTTCATTTCTAAGAACAAGAATAGACTGTCGAGTTTCAGATGAAAGTTCTCTTTTTCTGGCCATTTTGAGCGTTTAATTGACCCCACAAATGTGATGCTCCAGAAACTCAATCTGCTCAAAGGAAGGTCAGTTTTGTAGCTTCTGTAACGAGCTAAACTGTTTTCAGATGTGTGAACATGATGCACAAGTGTTTTCTAATCATCAATTAGCCTTCTGAGCCAATGAGCAAACACATTGTACCATTAGAACACTGGAGTGATAGTTGCTGGAAATGGGCCCCTATACACCTATGTAGATATTGCACCAAAAACCAGACATTTGCAGCTAGAATAGACATTTATCACATTAGCAATGTATAGAGTGTATTTCTTTAAAGTTAAGACTAGTTTAAAGTTATCTTCATTGAAAAGTACAGTGCTTTTCCTTCAAAAATAAGGACATTTCAATGTGACCCCAAACTTTTGAACGGTAGTGTATGTCATCATCCTTCTGCTATCAAGGTGAGAGACATTATTAATGATCTAGAACAGGGGTCCCAAAACTGCGGCCCGCCAGCGTCCAAAATCCGCCCCGAGGGAAGTCTGAAGTTATTTTTATTTGTCCAACCGCTTCTATGTTAGCTACCTTTCTTTGTTTATAATGTCTATTTTCTGTTGGATCTACTCTCTATTTTTTTGCTGCCCTTTTTTTTTTACATACTGTAATACTGTACTTCAGGGGTGTCCAACTCATTTGAGCTCAGCGCATGGAGGGAAATCTGCGCACATGTGCGCCAGACTATTAAAATCATGGCATTAAAACTAAAAAATAAAGACAATTTCAGATTGTTTTCTTTGCCTTACTTTGGCCAAAAATAAAAGAAACACATTCTGAAAATATTACAATAAAAGTATAGAAAAAATACCCGGCAGCGGTAAAGTTTAGATCAGGGGTCCCCAAACTACGAATACGACCCGCCAGCGTCCAAAATCTGGCCCACGGGAAGTCTCAAGTTTTTTGTTTTAATTTGTCCTTTCTAATATATTTTCTACCGCTTGTTACTCTCGGGGTCTCCTAGCCGCTCAGGCATATCATATTGTCTAAAATGCATTTTCCCATCGATAACGTGACATCATCGCGCTCACGCCGGCAATTGCGCACTCTTTTAGTCAATTAGTGCACAGGGAATATATATATGTATATATATATATATATATATATATATATATATATATATATATATATATATATATATATATATATATATATATATATATACATATATATACATACACACACACACACACACACAGCCCGGGCCCCGGCCAAATTTGTTTTAAACCAATGCGGCCCCCGAGTCAAAGACTTTGGGGACCCCTGATCTAGAATAGACTTTTACGAGCTACGAGGCAAGAAAGCAGTTCATCACCTCATGACATCAATAGCAGCACAAGCTTGATAGCTCTCTCTGATTCCGGCGCCGCTATAAATAGTTTGTCTGCGTTAGCGCTTATAATAACAATATCACTAATACTTGGTTAATATTCAGGTCAGAAAATTTAAATAGAGTATTGTTGGTGGTTTTTGGATACTGGAGGACATGCCTGTGACTCCATTGGCTGACTTTTTTTTACGTTTATAGGTTGCCTTAAAAAAACACATCTGTCTTCTTGTCTCTCATAATGTAAAGGGGCTTTGCCTGGGGGAGGGATTTGGCACTTAAATAAGACCGCCCACAAAACAGGAAATTCTGAAGAGAGCTGCTTGAAGATGGTCTGTGAAACAAACTCTATGCATGATTTTGACCAAAGTGCCACCGTTACATGTTATGTAGACCAGTGGTCCCCAACTACCAGTCTGGTAACCGGTACGTGTCTGTGACATATTTGCTACCGGGCCACACACAAACAATAATTAATTTATAAACTACGGCATTTTCTCAGACTTAAGTTTCGCATGTGCCACTAAACACACCAATAAGCTTGTTAACAGATGTATATTACAACTCCTTTATTATAGTACATGGGACACAGCACATTAATGGAAATATAAAATATTAATGTGCCAGATTGTAGCCAAAGGCTAATTTTTCTCCGTTTTTATCTGCCACACGTAGAAAGCCGGTCCGTGAAAGTAATGCATACATTGGACCGGTCCCTGGTGGAAAACAGGTTGTGGAACCCTGATGTAGACCACAAGAAAGTGTTTTAGATGTTGAAAACAAATCATAATCTGACCCCCTTAAAATGGGTCTGATTTAATTATTCAAATATATGCAAAAAATAGTTGTATCTTAGTTTACCAAGCATATGACACCATAAATTAATCCTGTATATATGCAAATTAATCATGAAATGTATTTTGACCGCACATTCTCCTTTACCTTTACCATGGATGGTTACCGCCGGTTACTGTGACTCCGTCTAGTCTACTCTCTAGCAAATTACACCTCAAAATACACCCTGACTGGACTTTAGATAAAACTGTTACCAAGTTTCGAGCAAATAAATGACATGCATTAGGGGTGTAACGATTGATCGATACATTAATAGATTGATTTATATTCCGAAATTTCAAGTATATCAATCTGTGCTCAGCAAGTTTGTTAGCAAGGAAATACTTTTTTAATTGATATTACAAAAAGGAAAACATTGAATTTAGGAACAGAATACTTTATATGAAGTTTAGCACTTTTTAAAAATAAGGACGTTATTTTCCCCCGTCTCTGACGTCATTAAAACAAAAATGGCGGATAGCTACGGTGGTCGAGAAAGGTCAATAGAAACGCAAACGCCACAAGACAATATCATTAATTACTAGAGATGTCCGATAATATCGGACTGCCGATATTATCGGCCGATAAATGCTTTAAAATGTAATATCGGAAATTATCTGTATCGGTTTCAAAAAGTAAAATTTATGACTCTTTAAAACGTCGCTGTACGTAGTGGTACAGGGACGTAGGGATAGGTACAGAGCGCCAATAAACCTTAGAGGCATTGCCTTTGCGTGCCGGCCCAATCACATAATATCTATGGCTTTTCACACACACAAGTGAATGCAAGGCATACTTGGTCAACAGCCATACAGGTCACACTGAGGGTTGCCGTACAAACAACTTTAACACTGTTACAAATATGCGCCACACTGTGAACCCACACCAAATAATAATGACAAACACATTTCGGGAGAACATCCGCACTGTAACACGACATAAACACAACAGAACAAATGCCCAGCACCCCTTGCAGCACTAACTCTTCCAGGACGCTACAATATACACCCCCCGCTACCCCTTACCCCCCTCCCCCCACCTCAACCCCGCCCCCACCCACCTCAAGCTCCTCATGCTCTCTCAGGGAGAGCATGTCCCAAATTCCAAGCTGCTGTTTTGAGGCATGTTAAAAAAAAAACACTTTGTGTCTTCAATAATAAATATGGCAGTGCCATGTTGGCATTTTTTTCCATAACTTGAGTTGATTTATTTTGGAAAACCTTGTTACATTGTTAAATGCATCCAGCGGGGCATCACAACAAAATTAGGCATAATAATGTGTTAATTCCATGACTGTATATATCGCTATCGGTTAATATCGGAATCAGTAATTAAGAGTTGGACAATATTGGATATCGGCAAAAAAGCCATTATCTCTATTAATTACACCGGAAAACTTTCAGCTACAACACGATTGCAAAACCCACAACAAATACAAACAAAACAACACAATAATATAAAGCCATAACTTAACTTTTAGGCACAAAAGACGCGACCGACAAAACGGACAGCGGAGCAAGTTATGGAGACGCAGCAATTTCCAGAACACAAAATGAAGCTTCAACTACTAACAGCCAGGGAAAAGTTATTTGATGAGAAATAAATAAAAAGAAGAGATGGATAAAGACGGCAATGGATGAGGGGACCTACAAAAGTACATGCTTCTGCACACCTGGGACGCTGTCGGTCATCGGCGACGCCAGGGCGTAGAGCAGATACTGTATGGCCGGGTAGGGGAACTTTATTTAGCAGGTAAATGTACTCAAAAAATGTTGGTTACTGTACTTTTATTGAAAATTGCTTGAATATTGAAAATGAGAACATAAAGTATTTACTCTCGTTAATTTAACCTAAAGTGTTGGTTGCACCTTATTCAAATACAATGTAAATGTATTGGCCATTAATTGTTGTTTACTTGTTTGTGTGTATCCATAATGTATTTATATCTAATTCCCTTACGAGAAATGACCGGAATATAGGAAACTTTACCTGCAGCATCCAATATCCACTATTTATTTCACTGTCAGACTGCTTGATTTTTTTTTGCTAAAAGGTTACTGAATCGATTTTTAACTCAGCGAATCGTTTCAAATTGTATCGTTCATAAAAAAAATGTGAGCGTCCCTGAATCGTATCAGCAACCACAAATAACGAATAGAATAGAATCGTTGTTAACGCGAACTGTTACACCCCTATCGGGCATTCAAGTAAAACATTTTAAGGATGACATTCTTACTATAAAATTGCATTTGTGTTCAAATATTGGGATATTTTTTAAGTTAAATCGAATTATACAAATAAGTAATAACCTGTGATTAATCATCATTAATCCAAATTCAAAAGCGTGATTAATCTTATTTAAAAATATATATAATTTGACAATACTAATAGGAATTTATAAACAAAGTGAATGTCTGGAATGTATGTGCCTACACCGCAAAGAGATTTAATTGTACTCAGATGATGATGTCATACAGTGAAAGGCGCTTCAATGAAACACACTGATCACTCAGAAGCAACCCACTTATTGTGCTTTGTATACTGTCTTTAAATGATTGTATCACATTTGTTGTTGAAATTGTCCTTGTGCCACATTATTTTCTTTAACCACGTTATCACTTTCTCTCATTTTTTTAATGTCCGATGTCAGGAAAAGCTTCATTTACATTTAACATTGACTTTCTATACCCACAATCACATTGAACTAATGCTAACTAACTAGTAATGCAAAGTAGATGTTTTCTAAAAGAGTACAATATAGTACTAATACTGCAAAAGACAACAAAGTTATCTGGCTGTTGAATCAAAGTTTAGGCTTTGCCAATTGTTGTCCCAGCATGTTGCTTCTTGGACTGTTTGAGTCTGTGTCAACAAGACCATGTGATTTCTCCTAACTGCCTGTCTCTTTTATGTGCCGTGAGCCACATGACAACACCATACACTTTAATCAATTGGCATTGGTGCGGCACAAAAAAAACATGCCAATTTGAACAAAATCGTGCAATATATTTCATTCTTTTAGCATTATTTCTTAATCTCCTGTGTAACCTTCAATTATTTATACATCATAACATCAGTTTTTACTCTTACATTTACTTATCTTTTTTTTAAATTCACTTTATTTTCTGTTTATTTCATATAATTTTTATTTATTATCTAGTTTTATATTTTTTTATCACAATTTTTGCTGTATCCATTCTCTGTTAGATTCTTGCGTTATGACACAAGAGGTGAATTGGAGAATGGAGTAGTATTACATAAGCTCTGCTTCTTCCTACTCCTTTTCGGACATGTTGTGTTACTATGCATGTAATCATGTTATTTTATTATGCATGAAAATAAGTACAATTATTACCACGTATTTGTCTTCGTACTTTATTGATGATATCACTGTGATGAGTAAGAGACATCTTCGATGCGCAGCTGGATGCACTGTGGTCGTCTACGACTGTGCTTCTCTGGTTTACCAATACATTTGTCATTGTGGTTATAGTTAGTTGAGTCATACTGAGAACTTTCTCCAATATTTTGTTCCATGTTGCAAAATAAGTATAATATGTAATACGTAAAAAATTGCATTATTATCATGCAAGAACATCTTTTGGGTGTAGCTCTTGTATTGGATTAGATTCAGCTATATATATGTTTGTGTACACCTTGTTCTACCTAATTTCACTATAAAAGATCATCTGAAGCTCCGTTTGTACGCTTCCGGCAACCAAAAGGTCATGAATTAAAAGGAAAAAAAAATGAAATTGTGATTCTTAACCTATTCTCTTCCTTTTTTGTGTTTGCCACAGTTTTAATCCTGTCAGAATGTGTGAGCATCCAACATACGTGAAGCTGAGTGCAGAGAAACTAATACCAAAGTAAGTTTTCATACTTTTTATTAGGGGTGTACTGATACATCTTTTTCACTTCCGATATGATACCGATATTGGACACTTGAGTGTTGGCCTATACCGATATTAATACAATACGATATTAGAGGGTATCATAGTACAGGTACATACTTTTATTATTTTGTAGTGTGGAAGTTTAATAAAGGTTTAGATCAAGTGAAATTAGTCAAACAGAGAACGATGGTAGTTATGAAAAACACTAATCTTACGACATAAAAGTGCATACTTTTGTTATTTTGTAGTGTGGAATGTTACAAAAGTTTTGATCAAGTGAAACTACTCAAAGAACAATAGGTATAAAAACACTGACCCGATGAAAGATTATTGCTCTTAAAGTGGATTGTTAATTTGTGGTTTGGCCACACCTAGATTTCACAATAATTCATTAACCTAGGGGCATGACCCTGGAAGTTTAATGATGCGGATTTGTTACTGGATACCTTTTGATAAGCTTCTGCCTTGGAGATTTTGTATGTGTAAGTAATATGCAACTACAATTTTTGTTGTACTTGTTAATGTTGACAATTGTCATATTTTAGACTGCAATATTCTTCAATTAAGGACATTTGTTACGTACGTCCAGCTTGTGTGCTTAGCTGTTTATCTGTTATCTCCTAGTAGCCTACAGTATAGTGTTTACCATTTTGTTTACCATGTTTACCATTTACTTCCCAAAGATACAAGAAAAGACCAAACTTATGTGCTTATTGGAGGACATTTAGATGTTAACTGTCTGTTTAGCTTGGCACAATTAAACGTGCTGCTTATATTGGACAATTTAGATCAGACCTGGGCATTGTGCGGCCCGCGGGCCGCATCCGGCCCTTTGTACGTCCCTGTCCGGCCCGCGTGAGGCCAATTATAAATTACAAAATAAATTTTAAAAAGCATCTATTTCGAGTGTGCAATACAACGGTGCTGCTTTTGTTTTGAAAAGCGTTATTTGTATTACTTCCGTGTGGACGTATGCTCGTGCGCGCAGCGGCAATCTCAAATTACAAAATAAATTTAAAAAAACATCTTTGTCGTGCGTGCAATACAACTGTGCTGCTTTTATTTTGAAAAGTGTTATATGTGCGTATGTCCTGTGAGGGAAGGCGCACAGCGGTTATCCCCGAGACGCTAAAAAGAGAAAAGTTGATGACGAATGGCGTGTTTTCAACAAGACAAGTAAAGGTAAAGCTGTCTGCTTATTTGTGGTACACACGTTGCTGTGTTTAAAGAATATAGTGTAACGACCTGCTGAAGTAGATGTTGTCTTCTTGAGTTGCGTAAATGAGGAGTGAGGAGACGTGCGTGTGGAAGGAACGAGATATGTTGAGCTGTGTTAGTATAGCTTGCTCAATAAAAGTTTAAAAAGAGCGTCAGACTTGATGTGCACTTCTTCTGGACGCTACAATTGGTGGCAGAAGTAAAACTTTGCGCATACTGCACTGTTTGTGTGCTACGTGAGGAGCTCGCCGCAAAGAGAGAGAGAGAGAGAGTGTTTACAGGTGCAGCCACGCTGCTTGCCACGGGGGGAATTCCGCCCTCAATGAAGACTCCCAGGTTTGATGGCAAGGCGAACTGGGAGGCATTTCATCCCACTTCTGACATCAATTGTAGCGTCCAGAAGAAGTGCACACCAAGTCTGATGCACTTTTTAAACTTTTATTGAGCATGCTATACTAACACAGCTCAACTTATCTCGTTCTTTCCAAAAGGAAAACCAATCCTCACTCCTCATTTCCGCAACAGCAACGCTTCCTCCTTCTTCGCCAATCACCTTACAGGCGTGCTACGTTCACAACGTTTTCTTATCTGGTTAAATAAAGGTTTTACAACAAAGAGGATGCAGGATAAAGTGACAGAAATTGAAATTTTTGTATTGTAATATACATCAGGAAGTGTTGTGTAAGAAAGAGTTAAAAATAAAACCATCAAAAGCCATCTGCTTTTGTATAAAGATAAGTTAGGTTAAATGAAAATATTATTATTATCTATCTTACGGTATATCAAAAATAATTTGAGCAAAATTTAATTGAAATATTGTCAGTGTGGCCCTCCAGCAGTGCTCGGGTTGCTCATGCGGCCCCCGGTAAAAATTAATTGCCCACCCCTGATTTAGATGGAAGCTGTTTTTTTTACTGATATCGTACCGATATCAGTATCGGATCAGGACACCCCTACTTTTTATACATTTATATACACCAGGGGTCCCCAAACTTTTTGACTCGGGGGCCGCATTGGGTTAAAAAAAGTCATTTAACATCAATTAACATTGATGTTCATCAACATTTAACATTGTCACGTTATCGATGGGAAAATTAATTTTTTGACAATATGATTTGCCTGAGCGGCTAGGAGACACAAAAGAGTAACAAGCGGTAGAAAATGGATTAGAAATGAAAGATTAAAAAAAAATAATAATAAATAAATAAATAAAATTAAATTTTTTTAACTTTGGACTTCCCGTGGGTCAGATTTTGGATGCTGGGGGGCTGGATATACACTATAGCGATTACTTAATTGCATGTTTTTTGTCAGGTCGGACATCCTGTCGCTGCTTCGGACCTACAACTGCTACCATGAAGGGAAAAACTTCCAGCTGAGGGCTCGTGAGGTAAGCGAGGAAACTCTGGCGGGTTACAGGAAGAGTTTTGGAAATCTGTTTACTCTTTACTGCATGAGTGAAGCCAGCGCTGCATCATACGGAAAGGGAAACCAATTAGACCAGCACTGTTGTTTTCAGAACAAGAGGGATTAAAATGGGCCTGAAGTGTCCAACATGCAGCTCAACTGCTGATGAAACACTAAAAAAACAAAAATCCCCATTTTGCTGTAGTTAATATGGAATAAATGAGTGGGCCTCTCAGATCTGAAGTCATACACACAAACCACCGCTTGCCAACTTAACCTTTTGCTGTTTGCTCTGTAAAACTGTTTGCAGTAGTATGGTTATTTGTTAGATAATTGCTCTGTGGTATTTATGGCCAGGAGTTTCCCCTAGTGTTCACCAGCAGGTTGCTGAGTAGCCTTAGACCGTATACTATATGTATGTGTGTGTGTGCGCGTGTATTTGTGAGTGTGTGCATGTGTGTGCGTGTATGTGTGGGCAGACAGGCAACAGTGGTCATGATGTGTCCCTCATATTTGCCCCCCCCGCCAGTCAGACTTAGGATATTCTCATTCTGGGAAAGTCCCACACATTCCAACTGATGGCGACCCTCTCATGGACTGCATAATACGGTAGTACAGTTACTAATGTTATATGTTTTTGTATAGTAGTTTTACTACCACAACAGGGCAGTGCACCTTCTCAGTCTTGTGCATTATTGCTTTATACTTTATATATATATATATATATATATATATATATATATATATATATATATATATATATATATATATATATATATATATATATATATATATATATATATACATATGTATATATATATATATATATATATATATATATATATATGTGTGTGTATATATATATATATATATATATATATATATATTTACTACCGTTCAAAAGTTTGCGGTCACATTGAAATGTCGTTATTTTTGAAGGAAAAGCACTGTACTTTTCAATGAAGATAACTTTAAACTAGTCTTAACTTTAAAGAAATACACTATATACATTGCTAATGTGATAAATGACTATTCTAGCTGCAAATGTCTGGTTTTTGGTGCAATATCTACATAGGTGTATAGAGGCCCATTTCCAGCAACTATCACTCCAGTGTTCTAATGGTACAATGTGTTTGCTCATTGGCTCAGAAGGCCAATTGATGATTAGAAAACCCTTGTGCAATCATGTTCACACATCTGAAAACAGTTAAGCTCGTTACAGAAGCTACAAAACTGACATTCCTTTGAGCAGATTGAGTTTCTGGAGCATCACATTTGTGGGGTCAATTAAACGCTCAAAATGGCCAGAAAAAGAGAACTTTCATCTGAAACTCGACAGTCTATTCTTGTTCTTAGAAATGAAGGCTATTCCACACAATTGTTTGGGTGACCCCAAACTTTTGAACGGTAGTGTATATATATATATATATACTGTGTATATATATATATATATATATATAGATATATATATAGATATATATATATCTATATATATATACATATATATATATATATACATATATATATATATATATATATATATATATATATATATATATATATATATATATATAGATATATATAGATATATATAGATATATATATATATACATATATATATATATATATATATATATATATATCTATATATATATATATATATATATATATATATATATATATATATATATATATATATATATATATATATATATATATATATATATGTATGTATATATATATATATGTGGCGACTTGTCCAGGGTGTACCCCGCCTTCCGCCCGGATGCAGCCGAGATAGGCTCCAGCGCCCCCCGCGACCCCGAAGGTAATAAGCGGTAGAAAATGGATGGATGGATATATATGTGTATATATATATGTATATCTGTGTATATATATATATACACCTATATATGTATGTATGTATATATGGGAAGCTACGGCAAAGCTTAACAAGGAGACTAGCAAACACGGGAGCAAGAAGTTAGTAAATATAAACTTACATAAAAATAAACGTAAGCGTCGCATGAAGCGAACATGACTGCCAGACAGATTGTGGCGCGAGACAGAAATATGTATCTCTCTGATTAGTGACCGGGAGCAGGTGAGAGTTCCGAACCACTAATCAGAGGCAAGTGCAGAAAATCAGCACCCATAGTAACTATGAAAACAAGCGAGGGTGTTGAAACAGAAATAAACAACAACCAAGGAAAAACCAAACTAAACATAACATGACCCGGGCAACGGATCATGACACTCTAGACATACAATAACACCCTTTAGTCAGCTTTACACTCTTTTAATCCAATATAGTAATGCTGGCTGAGGCTATAAGTAGCCATGGTAAAGTGAAGTATATTTATATAGCGCTTTTCTCTAGACACTAATGGCGCTTTGCATAGTGAAACCCATTATCTGCATCTTTAAGCTACGTTTAAACCAGTGTGGGTGGCACTGGGAGCAGGCAAGTGCCCCTGGCTGCAGCCCGCAGATCGAGGAGGGGCTAAACGTTTAACCCATGGGTTCACCCCCGCTGCAGTCAGGGGTTACTCGATCGAGGAGGGGCTTAAATTTTCCCTAAATGTGGGCTGGTCTAAACGTTTTATTGTACATTATAAACTAATGTATGGATAGACAAACAAGTCGATCATTAACATATTCATGCAAGTAACAGCCAATCAGCATTCAACCGTCAAACTCAGTGCAGTGTAGTGCAGTCCGGGGTGAACTGCAGCATGGAGGAGAAAGTGATTGTTGCCGTTTGCGACATGGGTTAAACGTTTAGCCCCTCCTCGATCTGCGGGCTGCAGCCAGGGGTTACTCGGAGCAGGTGGGTAAAGTCATACTTGCCAACCCTCCCGTTTTTAGCGGGAGACTCCCGGTATTCAGCGCCTCTCCCGATAACCTCCCGGCAGAAATTTTCTCCCGAAAAAACTTCCGGTATTCAGCCGGAGCTGGAGGCCACGCCCCCTCCAGCTCAATGCGGACCTGAGTGGGGACAGCCTGTTCTCACGTCCGCTTTTCCACAATATAAACAGCTTGCCTGCCCAATGACGTCATAACATCTACGGCTTTTAGAGAGTAGAGTGCACAACTGCGCACACAACAAGGAGACGAAGCAGAAGAACGAGGAAGTTACAGACATGGCGACGCCGTCGACGAGCAAGATGCAGAAATACGCTTGCAAGTTCCAAAACGAATGAAAACAAGAATTTCAGTTCATGCAGGACAGTTCGAAGGGGAAGAGGTATGTATGTTGCTTGTACATTTTGTAAAACAGACTTCTCCATTGAACACGGTGGCCGAAATGATATACTCAGACATGAACGGAGAAGTTAAACAGGACAATGCTGCCATCTACTGGATAGCCCCCGGAACACTAAAATTCAAGTATTTATTTTATTTATATGTATAATAAAATAAATACATATATATATATATATATATATATATATATATATATATATATATATATATATATATATATATATATATATATATATATATATATATATATATAGCTAGAATTCACTGAAAGTCAAGTATTTCATACATATATATATATATATACAGTGTATATATATATATATATATGAAATACTTGAGTTGGTGAATTCTAACTAAATATACTCTCCTCTTAACCACGCCCTTAACCACGCCCCAGCCACGCCCCCGCCCCAACCACGCCGCCACCCCCAACCCCCACCTCCCGATATCGGAGGTCTCAAGGTTGGCAAGTATGGTAAAGTGTCTAGAATGGCGGAAGCTTGGATCAAAACTGGAACCCTTAAGTTGCTGGCACGGCCTTTCTACCAAACGTCCTTGATAACGTTGCTTGGATGGCAACATACGTTGCTCCAAAACCTGTATGTACCTTTCAGCATTGATGGTACCTTCACAGATGTGTAAGTTACCCATGCTTTGGGCACTAATACACCCCCATACCATCACACATGCTGTATTTTGGACTTTGCGCCTATAACAATCCGAATGGTTCTTTTCCTCTTTGGTCCGGAGGACACGACGTCCACAGTTTCCAAAAACAATTTGAAATGTGGACTCGTCAGACCACAGAACACTTTTCCACTTTGCATCAGTCCATCTTAGATGAACTCGGGCCCAGCAAAGCCGGCAGCGTTTCTGGGTGTTGATGAATGGCTTTTGCTTTGCATACTAGAGTTTTAACTTGCACTTACAGATGTAGCGACCGACTGTAGTTACTGACAGTGGTTTTCTGAAGTGTTCATGAGCCCTTGTGGTGATATCCTTTTAGGGATGATGTTCGAAAACCGGTTCTCCCGATTGTTCGACAAGAAAAGAACCGATTCCATGGATTCGAATCCCTTTTTGAGAAACGGTTCCCGTTATCGAAGCCACTATAGTAAAGAAAAAGATTTGGTTCTTTATTCGAATCCCTGGGAACGGATCCCGTGTCACAGGAAAAGTGACACGGCCATTTGCGGCCAACAGCTAATGTTTTAAAGGCCCACGGCACATTCTAAAAATACTATTGAAATAAACAAAAACATAAGAAAAGTGAAATAAAAAAGCTTAAAGGTTAAATGTAATTTAGAAAAAGTTGCAATGTTGACTAATAAAACAAAGCTGTTTTTTTTTCTTTCAAACTGTCATTGCTCAAAACATAATATTGAATCAAAATCAATGTTATTATGAATTATTGACCTATCCAAGGTTCCCATTACTTCACATCAAATATTCCACTAACAAAAATATTTTTGGTGGAAGATTTTGCAAATTTGGTAAATAAGTAACCCCAAAATTTATATTTTGTTCTTTTCTTACTGTACCGAAAATGAACCGAACCGTGACCTCTAAACTGAGGTACGTATCGAATCGAAATTTTTGTGTACCGTTACACCCCTAATACATATAGATGTATATGTGTATATATGTATGTATAAATGTATTTGTTTGTATGTATATGAATGTACATATGTATATATATATGTATGCATCTATATATGTGTGTCAGTGCGCCTGTGCATGCGTGCGTGTGTGTTTGTATTAGTTTTATATTAGTTCGTTAGCATTAATTTATATATTTATATGGCATTGTATTATGTGGCAATTGCCCTGCGATGAGGTGGCGACTTGTCCAGGGTTTACCCCGCTTTCTGCCCGTGTGCAGCTGGGATACGCTCCAGCAGCCCCCGCAACCCCGTAAGGGACAAGCGGTAGAAAATGGATGGATGGATGGATGGAATATTAGTCAATAATTTATCCATCCATCCATCCATTTTCTAGCACTTATTCCTTTCGTGGTTGCGGGGGGCGCTGGAGCCTATCTCAGCTACAATCAGGCGGAAGGCGGGGTACACCCTGGACAAGTCGCCACCTAATCGCAGGGCCAACACAGATAGACAGACAACATTCACACTCACATTCACACACTAGGGCCAATTTAGTGTTGCCAATCAACCTCAAGAAAGTCAATGACTTCACCATAAAAGTGGGTGACATTGTTATCACCAGGAAAGATGAGATCACCTACCTAGGTTCCATTCTAGAGGCTAACCTTTCCTGTGATAAAATGGCAACCAAGGTAATCAAAAAGGTTAACCAACGAACGAGATTTCTCTACAGAATCTCCTCTCTGGTCAACAAAAGCACCTTGAGGATTCTGGCGGGAACTCTCGTTCAACCCTTTTTCGATTACGCATGCACCTCCTGGTACCCTAGCACCTCCAAAACCCTCAAATCTAAACTCCAAACATCTCAGAACAAGCTAGTCAGGTTACTGCTAGACCTCCACCCCAGATCCCACCTCACTCCTACCCACTTCTCTAAAGTGGGCTGGCTCAACTAGCACTGAGCCTAGTCTATAAAATCCGCTACACCTCCCTGATACCGAAGTACATGTCAAACTACTTCCTTAACGTAAATGACCGCCATAACCACAACACCAGGGGGAGCTCCACTAACCACGTTAAACCCAAATTCCGAACTAACAAAGGTCTTAACTCATTCTCTTTCTATGCCACATCAATGTGGAATGCGCTCCCATCAGGTATAAAAGAAAGGGCATCTCTATCCTCCCTCAAAACCGCAATAAAAGTTCACCTCCAGGCAGCTACAACCCTAAGCTAACACCCTCCCCGGATTGCTAACAATCAAATGCAGATACTTTTTCTTATGCCTTCTGATCTCTCTCTCTCTCTCTCTCTCTCTCTCTCTCTCTCTCTCTCTCTCTCTCTCTCTCTCTCTCTCTCTATGTCCACTACTTGATGTCCATATCCTAACCCCTCCTCCCTCCACACCCCTGATTGTAAATAATGTAAATAATTCATTGTGATTATCTTGTGTGATGACCGTATTATGATGATAGTGTATATGATAGTATATATCTGTATCATGAATCAATTTAAGTGGACCCCGACTTAAACAAGTTGAAAAACGTATTCGGGTGTTACCATTTAGTGGTCAATTGTACGGAATATGTACTTCACTGTGCAACCTACTAATAAAAGTCTCAATCAATCAATCAATCAAACCTAACCCCAGGTGCATGTCTTTGGAGGTGGGAGGAAACCGGAGTACCCGGAGGGAACCCACGCAGTCACGGGGAGAACATGCAAACTCTACACATTCCGAGCACAGGATCGAACCCAGGACCTTTTTCTTTCAAACTGTCATTGCTCAAAACATAATATTGAATCAAAATCAATATTATGATGAATTATTGACCTATCCAAGGTTCCGATTACTTTGTGAGGCAGACGCACGAACCCCTCTACCACCGTGCTGCCCAATAATTTAAATACATATATTTATTTTTATTAATATCTGTTTTCTTCATTTTGTTGTATTTTTACTAGTGTTGACAAATATTCAAATATAACAATTGAACTTATGTGATTCATCACAAAAATTATCACATTAGTCATGTATATACGCAGGTTGATCACACAATGTATTTTGGCTTTACCTTAATGGCAGATTATCTGAAAGGCTGTTTTATGGGTTGGAATATGTTGGTAGATGTTGTAAGGATTGTTATACCGTCAGTGATCAATGCATACAACATTGCAGAGAAGAGTGAAGAGACTCTGACTGGACTCAATAAAAAAACGTATACATCTAAAAGTGAATATTAAACATGATTTGAGCAAATAAATGACATGCGTTCAAGTAAAACATTTATCGGTACATAAAATGGTTCTGGATGACATTTTGATGATAAAAATTTCATTTGTGTCTAAATATTAGGGTCTTTTTTAAATTCATTACATTATGCAAGTAAGTCATAAACTGTAAGTAATCATAATTCATCCAAATTCAAACATGTGATTTAATATGATTAAAAAAATAATTTGACAGCACTAATTTTTACTTAGAGCGAAGTAGTGGCCTGCTGGTTGGCTCATTTTGACTGGATGAGAATGTTAAGAAAATAACCACCTAGATATTGGTTCTTGTTTAGATTTTTTAATACAAACATTTTAACTGCGTTGCCATCATAGAATGGAAACCGGTCATCATAGTTATTTTCAAGATGAAATTAAATCAAAGTTCCATTCAGAGCAAACAGGACTATGTTTACGGTAAAAGCCGACACATGCAAACAGGTTCTCTGTGAAAGGAGGTCAGGGGAGCCAGTGACTTAAATTCTTTGATAAGTTTTTAGGTGACACATTAATCACGCTCACTGGGTGTAGTCAGGTGATCTGTGAGTCATGTTGAATCAGGTGCTGTGATGCTTTGTTGTTTTCAGGAAAATGAGCCAAGATGCATGCTTTTCGAGAACTAGCCCTTACATGTCTGCTGGATAAGTGTAACTGTAAGGTTTATGGTGATGATGAGGAGGAGAAAGAGGAAGAGGATGGGATGTTTTTGATATAAGCAGATGAAGGGAGGCACTTATTATTTCGACTAATTTATTGTTCTTTTTTCATTAATTGACTGATGCGTTTTGTTACTTTTAGTGTTTAACATTCTCAAGAATCAAAGTTATTCTACAGCAGGATAAACATTTGATGTGTTCAATTCAGAATCAGAATCAGAATAGTTTTTATTGCCATTGTTTGAGAACGGGTTCACAAACTAGGAATTTTTCTTGGTGCGATCGTGCTACACAAAACACATATAACACAGAATAGGTAATAAAAATGAGCTGTAACTGAGCTATGAGATCTTGTTATTGTTCATGTGCCTGATGGCCGAGGGGAAAAAACTGTTCAGTTACTGTTATCTTTGATAATACTACTTCAGTTACTAATTTAGTAACTGAAGTAGTATTATTCATGTATATGCATATACAAACGTCCATATACAAACGTCATTTATCAAGTAAACTATACATTTAAATCAAATGTGTGTTAGAAAGCGTCTCAAATTTGTTCTGTGTTCTGACCTTCTATCAATTTCTGCAAGTTCAGCTCCCTCTAGTGGCGTTATTAAGTCTTTATTATTATTTATTTACTAGGTGTTTTTTACCATTTAGGTTGCACCGCTGTCTACCACTAGGTGGCAATATATATACAGTATATACTATATATATATATATATATACCGGTATATATATATATATATATATATATATATATATATATATATATATATATATATATATATATATATATATATATATATATATATATATATATATATATATATATCCATCCATCCATCCATTTCTACCGCTTGTCCCTCTCGGGTCGCGAGGGTGCTGGAGCCTATATATTATTACATATAATAATAGACCATAACTATATTTTACAAAAATTGATAAGGTCAGGACAATGAGAACAAATTTAAGGCACTTGCCTATCATAAAACCATTTCATTTTTCATAATTTATTGTATTTTTTTTAAAAATAATTTTGTCTATTGTTATTTTAAATAATTTTAACTGATTTACTTTTTATAATGTGCAGGGTTTTGGAAATAGTTTATTTGTTTATAGTGCTTTTTAAATAAAGAGGATTTGGATTATAAAAGATTGATACATTATTTTAAAACATCATTATGCCATATTTCTCTGCAGACATTAGTCAGAATATTTTACGGTTTATTTGGATATTTGACCTCATTTTCATCAGAATAATTGTGTTTTAAAAGTATTAGACGGAAGTTAAAAAAATGTTTAGAAAGTCATTATAATGTTGTATGATAAAATATGAAAATCTTTTTTTTAAAAAGATTGTAAGTCTTATACAAATACCACTTTATTTTTGTGTTTTGCTTTGCAGTGTTGTATTTACATCTGTCATATTGTACTAATAAAAACTAGGCTTGGCATGTCAATGAGAATTTGATGAACGCCAAAGGTATTAGCTTTACAATTTCAAATAATACATACAATTATTAGTCATTTTGCAACTCAATGAATTGATAAGTATAAGAGTTAATGTGAAAGTAAAAACACCTTCATTTTCATTAATAAAATTTTAATAAAAACTGTAGTCACTGAATATTTAGAAATACTGTAAACATGAGTCTCCCTCCACAGTGTGTACAAATAAATACAGTACTTGATCACTCCTTTTGCATCCATCATTTCCATTAAGTGTTCGCAGAGGTCCTCTCCTTCAAGTCCTTATCTGACCAAAGAGCCAGTCCACAGGGTCTTTACCCCTGCTGTCTTGTTGCCTGCTGTTCCTTAGGGAACAGTCCTCTGAGGTGCTCCCACCCAGACCAGAAGCTCTGCAAGTTCTGTGAGTGCGTGGTGACCCACGAGGAATAGAGGCCGAAGCTTTGGACAGCTGCCTTAGCCTGGGCAGCCTCTGGTGTCTGAAGGGGCCGGGGCTCGGAGCACCCATGGGATGAGCGAGAGCCTCCATGCTGGTCATGTAGTCCTCCAGGGACTGGGAGCTCTGGGAGGGCTGGCAGGCTGCAGGATGTAGAGGAGAGTCCTCAAGTGTCTCAATGATGGTGGGCAGGAGAGGCAGCGAAAGCAGCAGACGCCTGTGTTTCATTCTGGGGAAGGGAATACAAGTCATTCATTAATATCAATACTTTTGATTTACATTATTAAGTTGTTGTTGAAACGTGTTTAATTGCCCAGATTTGATTTAAGGGGGAATTATTTTCTGTTATTGTAGAGTGCACTGACCTATGGGTTTGTTCTAGTGTAATGTTGATAATTCACCACATTGATTCGGAGAGATTATTGATATAATATTGCAATAAGACCCTTAAATAATTATTGTAAATAACAATAATGATAAAAAAAAAGCTTAATACTTATTTTTAAATAAGGGGTGGGAGTAAATACGTCTCACTTCTTCCCACTCCTTTTTGGATATAAAAAACCTAACCATTAGGTATTGTTTTCATGTGTATGTGTTTTATTGTGAGGTATTTGTTTCTATTTATGTACTTTACTGTAATGTTATTAAGATTATTTCATTTTTAATTTCATTTATTTTGCTTTTATTGAAAGACTTAAAAAGACTAAAATGCATTTTAAAAAGATCAAATTTTGCCTTATTTTTAAAAATTTTTATTGATTTAAATACACTACGACTGTTTCTTTTTTGATGACCTTTCGTACAAAATACCACATTAATTCTTCACTATCTATTTGTAAGTATATTAGATATATGATTTTAATATACCGATAAACTATCATTTGAGTTATGTCATCATTCGTTTGCTTTAGGTACAGTGGATAGATTTTTGCCCTTCTATTTAATTTACTAAAATAAAAAACACAAGAATATTTAAATTTTTATGCATTTTCCACAAAAAAAAAAGTATGATGGTTGAGTCATTTTAGAGTTTTCCTTTGAGGATAATCAAGCACTTTTGCACAGAATACCTTTATTATCCTAATACAACCATCTTTAAAAGCCGGTAATGTAGGGATTTGAAAAAGCAGAAAAAGTTTTCTCACCTTGCTTGATGCAATTGTAGTTGTGATATAAAGCAGTGATGTGTCTCTGAGGTCTCAGCTGAGTGTCTGAGGTCCACAGCTCGTACATGGCAGCTTTATAGAGGCAGCAGGCTCCACAGTGATTAGGCGTGACTGCTAAATATAACTCTGCTGATCTTACTCACATTTTTTAGCGCACGTGTGTGTGTGTGTGTGTGTGTGTGTGTGTGTGCGTGTGTGTGTGTGTGTGTGTGTGTGTGTGCGTGCGTGCGTGCGTGTGTGTGTGTGTGAGAGAGAGGGTGTGTTCATGCCTGTTTCGAAGACCTTGGTTTCACTCAATGTTTATATTGCAGAAACAATGAAGCCATGGGAGCAATGTGTCTCCCCTGACACACACACTCACACAACAGATGCCTCTTTTTACAATAAAAAAAAAACCCAATCTTTAAAATCCCACTGCAAGAGAAACAGTCATTACAAGTAAACATTCTACTAATTATCAATGCACATCATGTAAACACAACAGGAACTACAGTACTGTAGTTGTATAACGGTGGTTGTCCTCAGAATGTCTGATCTGTCACAGTTTATAATTGACGATTTTTCCTGGTTATTTGAAGGAAGTTTGTTTATGCCAACTGCCTGTTCAAACTATTCATTTTGTTGTCGGCGCGCGGTGGTCTGGTCTTTCAGGGCCTGTTAGTGATGGTGGATTTTGCTTTGGGGCGTCATTTTGTGCATTTTGGCGTTTTTTCTTTAGGACGAGAGTGAGTCCATAACGCACTAAATGGCTGACTCAAAGATTGTGTGAGTAGGTTTGATTTAATGTGAACTATTTTATTGGTCCATTTGGCAAATCTCATTGGTCTAACGACAAGGCTAAATTTAATGGACAGCATGCAAAGCTTGTGAACCCGTAAAAATCTAAAAATTAGTCGCAGCAATTTATAAAGCACAGGGTTCAAAGCGTGGCGTAAAAAGTAGTCCGAAAATTATGGTAATAACCCAAACATTAAGTGGTGTAGTAATTTATAGTGAGAAACAAGTTTATTTAATGACAAAGCGTTATTTAGTTTAATGATTGGATTTAGGTGAAATATTTTTTTCTTCGGCTAATAGGCTAACCTCATATGATGTTGCTGTTAAAATGTGTCTCATTGTTATGTTGTTGTTGGTGATATGTGGCTACTATTGCATTGAACAAGTGCAGAGTTGCAGTGTACAGTATATGTAAACAGTGGATAAAGTACACAATAGCGCTTCTTGGAGACTATTGGAGAGAGGTGTGCACGTATGGACAAACAGCTCATTAGTATTAAAGTTACTAACACACAATACAGCGTGTTTTCAGCCGAACTTAACAAAAGCTCTTATAAACAGTCCTAAATTCAATCAACTGCCTAGATTTTTGTCAACACACTTGTGGGACCTTTCATACAATCAAAACGGAGCATCAATATTTTTCAATACTTCTTTCTTATTGGATCATGTGTAACAAACAATGTGCACAGGGAGTTACACAACCTCCAATAAGACACTTCTTTTTCCTCAGAGTAAAGGTCACCGCTTGTTTTGAAGCCAATAAACCTGCAGGATAAATCAGCCCTTTTAAACGTATGATATCAGGTGGTTAGCCTCATTCATGGAGGATGTCATGACTTTTGTGCTATTACAATTAGTAATAGTTATTACTACGGTAATTAAATAAGCTGTTTCAAATCAATTAAGCTGAAAGCATTATCCACTGATAGAGTGAAAGTCACAGCAATGACTAATTGCCATAAATTCTAATTATTTTATAATTAATGCTGTCAAATGACGACTTTTTTATATTAGATTAATCACACTTTCGCAATTTGATTAATCACAGTACATTTCTTGCGTCCATAATTCATATTAACTATTAAAGAGCCTTTATACACTACCGTTCAAAAGTTTGGGGTCACATTGAAATGTCCTTATTTTTGAAGGAAAAGCACTGTACTTTTCAATGAAGATAACTTTAAACTAGTCTTAACTTTAAAGAAATACACTCTATACATTGCTAATGTGGTAAATGACTATTCTAGCTGCAAATGTCTGGTTTTTGGTGCAATATCTACATAGGTGTATAGAGGCCCATTTCCAGCAACTATCACTCCAGTGTTCTAATGGTACAATGTGTTTGCTCATTGGCTCAGAAGGCTAATTGATGATTAGAAAACCCTTGTGCAATCATGTTCACACATCTGAAAACAGTTTAGCTCGTTACAGAAGCTACAAAACTGACCTTCCTTTGAGCAGATTGAGTTTCTGGAGCATCACATTTGTGGGGTCAATTAAACACTCAAAATGGCCAGAAAAAGAGAACTTTCATCTGAAACTCGACAGTCTATTCTTGTTCTTAGAAATGAAGGCTCAAACACAAAATTGTTTGGGTGACCCCAAACTTTTGAACGGTAGTGTATCTTGACAAAAATTACATTTTATTGTCAGAATATCATAGTGGAACATTTTTTAAATGTTTTACCTAAATGCACGTAATTTATTTGCTGAAAACTTGCTTATACTTTTATCTAAAGTCCCGTCTGAATGTATTTTGAAGCGACATTTGCCAGCGTGCACACCATTTGGAGTCTGCACACTCATCCTTGCACTGACCTGATCACTGACCGTACAACAACCTTCTTTGTTTTTCAGGCAATTATCCGCGGTTAAGGTAAAGGAGCAATACATTTTGTGATTAATCTGCGTGTGTGCATGAATAATGAGATAATGTTTTGTTATTAATCGCATGAGTTAACAGGTACCTTTGACAGCCTTTATTACCATTATATTATTGATTTACCAAAACGGTTACGATGACAGGGTGTTAATTGGAAGAAAGCCATAACTGACTGTTATTTATGGAATGTGAAATGTTATTATTATATACAAACAACTTAATTGTTGAACTTCAGTAATGATACAGAGTGCATGTGAAAGTAAAAAGAAAAACATCACTCTCTTTTTTTTATTTCTTCTTCTTCTTCTCGTTCATTTCTAAATAGGAATGCCCATTTCCAAAACGAATGATGCAGTATGCCGCAGATCCACCAGACTCCCATACAATGTTTTCTCCAATGTTTCTGGTTGTGGCCAATAAAACGTCCTCAGGGTGTTGTGCAAGGGTCATTCCTGCAACAAATGGTCTGTTGTTATTCTGCTTGTCCGACATGGGCAATATTCTGTTGGGCCAATCTTGAACTTTGTAAATATGATGATTTAATTGGTTGTGCCCTGATCGTAGTCTGGATAGCAATACTTGGTCATGCCTTGACAGCTGATGATAAGCATCTTGTTTGTTGTAGCCCATTGTTGTTTCTTCCATCTATTATTTGGCTTTCCCTATTATGATTGTCTTTGCTTCTAAGAAGCCATTGCTTTTGTTATTTTGTTTAAGCGCAGATCCTTCTTCAGTGAGGGAATCAGCGGTGCCATTTCCTGACACATCACAGTGAGAGGGGATCCATTGCAGGCAAATTGTGTGGGTTTTACACAGTGAATCCAGAGAATAGTACAAGCTGTTGAGTTCTTAATCTTTGCGATCTCTAAGGCCTGCAGGACAGACTTGGCATCTGAGAGGAAAACAACTTTCTTGGAAGTATGAGGTCTGCTGATGACATGTGTTGCTGCCATTTGTGTTGCAAGCACCTCAGCTTTGTAACGTTCGTCCATCTGTCTTGAGGGAAGTTAGTGTTGACAAAGTCCATGGTGTTGTATTTTATTTCTGTATCACTCTTCTCATCCTTGCTATGAATACCTGGAATACTACAGTCAACCAAGGGATGTTGATCAATTCTCCATACAGGAATTGTGAGAGATTGTAGAATCTCGCTGGGATCATGATCCAATATATCTCGGTCTCTCAAGGGTCTGAGCTTGGTGAGCAAAACTTCCCCTTTTCAGTCTCCCCTTTATTGGTTACCCAAGTCTTTGTGTCATTGGGTGGGTTGGTAATCTCTTGAACTTTGCTGCCTGTACAAGCACCGTGGTGTCCCGCCTGTCTTCCATGGGTTCAAGCCTTGTATTAGATTTAAGTTCCTTTATGGAGGAAGATTTCATGGCTCGTGTGATAATTATTGTGGCATGATTCAACACTTTGCTTCCCTTATTAAAATTTTATTTGGCAGCTGTTCCCCATGCTGTTATCCCATACTCTATGGCAGGCCTCACTCTTCCAGTGCCTCTTCAGAATGGTAGCATCGGCACCCTATGAAGTTCCTGCCAATTTCTTCATCAGTGTCAGCGTCAGACGGCCATTTAATTAACAAGTATATTGCGCAACACACCAGCAACAGAACCAATGTTGCAATAATGGTAAGAAGCGAACCGCACAGTCAGCATGCATAGTGCTAAGAGTTCACTATACAGCACATTTAAAAGTGAGTTTCACTCTAAAAACTGAGTAACGCTACTAATAGAATTTATTACAAATCGGTGCATATGATTTTCCTCTTTTTTTGCTATTTTGATTAACGATACAATGGTTCCCCCTCCACCCCATTCTTAACACCATTCTACCTGAACCAGAAAGTAATCTCCTAACAAACAAATATGGTAAACATAACACAGAATAATGTATTTATTTATTTACTTCGCCTAAACAAACTATTACATTTGTGTGTCATGTAAAATTAATTTACTATTAATTTGTTTTACTTACTCCAAAAATTACATTCATGTTAGCTTTACTGTTACCATTTTACCATGAATTGACTAACGTGGACCCCGACTTAAACAAGTTGAAAAACTTATTCGGGTGTTACCATTTAGTGGTCAATTGTACGGAATATGTACTGTACTGTGCAATCTACTAATAAAAGTTTCAATCAATCAATCAATCAAACTGTCATTTTGTAAAAGACTTAGGGTCCCATCTTCTCCTTTAAAAAACAGGTTTTGTTTGAACGTTACAAAGATCAAAAGTAAGACTGTATTTTCCTTGCTGAGCTACAATTTCGCTTCATTCAGATCTAAATGTTTCACCTCTGTGCCTACGTGACCCAAAGCAGTCCTCAGTGCTTCCCAGACATGACTTCACTGCGTGACTTAGCGCTGTACAAAAAGGTCTGATGAGATTTTTTCAAACTGAGAGGCTTTTCCCTCGAGTGAATGTTCCGCACGTACACCTGACTTTGAGCCTTTGTGGCTGCTAGCCTGCAGGATTTCCTCTCTGAGCAACATGTGCTTGTGTGTGTGCAGGAGGAGGGGGAGCTCATCCTGGAAGGTTTACTGAACATCCACTGGGGTCTGCATCGGCCAATTAGACTTCAAATGTACGATGACAACGAGAGGCTGCGTGTCAACCGGTAAGACTGACCAACTCGCCTCCAGACTGTCCATTATGTGAGCCCTATTGACATAAAATAACACATTTTAGTCACCTTTACGCTCTTTTAATCCAATATAGTAATGCTGTACAAGGCTGAGCCAATCAGTGGCCACGATACTGAACAACAGCGCGCTCTACTTGGTTTGGTCTCCTCCAGTGGCCAATACTACTGTAGTAATAATATTTTTTAGTTTATTCAGGCTTTTTATGTTTGAAAATGAGTAATTTAGGTCCAAACAAATTGTAGAATATGCTCTAAAACAGGGGTCACCAACGCGGTGCCCGCGGGCACCAGGTAGCCCGTAAGGACCAGATGAGTAGCCCGCTGGCCTGTTCTAAAAATAGCTCAAATAGCAGCACTTACCAGTGAGCTGCCTCTATTTTCTAAATTGTATTTATTTACTAGCAAGCTGGTCTCGCTTTGCCCGACATTTTTAATTCTAAGAGAGACAAAACTCAAATAGAATTTGAAAATCCAAGAAAATATTTTAAAGACTTGGTCTTCACTTGTTTAAATAAATTCATTTTTTTTTTTACTTTGCTTCTTATAACTTTCAGAAAGACAATTTTAGAGAAAAAATACAACCTTAAAAATGATTTTAGGATTTTTAAACACATATACCTTTTTACCTTTTAAATTCCTTCCTCTTCTTTCCTGACAATTTAAATCAATGTTCAAGTAAATTTTTTTATTTTTTATTGTAAAGAATAATAAATACATTTTAATTTAATTCTTCATTTTAGCTTCTGTTTTTTCGACGAAGAATATTTGTGAAATATTTCTTCAAACTTATTATGATTAAAATTCAAAAAAATTATTCTGGCAAATCTAGAAAATCTGTAGAATCAAATTTAAATCTTATTTCAAGGTCTTTTGAATTTCTTTTAAAAATGTTGTTCTGGAAAATCTAGAAGAAATAATGATTTGTCTTTGTTAGAATATATAACAAATTGGACCAAGCTATATTTCTAACAAAGTGTAGATTGGATTTTCCCACTGGGGTGAGTTTTCCTTGCCCGTATGTGGGCTCTGTACCGAGGATGTCGTTGTGGCTTGTACAGCCCTTTGAGACACTTGTGATTTAGGGCTATATAAATAAACATTGATTGATTGATTGATTGATTGATTTTAACCTATTTAAAACATGTCATCCAAATTCTAAAATTAATCTTAATCAGGAAAAATTACTAATGATGTTCCATAAATTCTTTTTTTAAGTTTTTCTCTTCTTTTTTTCGGTTGAATTTTGAATTTTAAAGAGTCGAAATTGAAGATAAACTATGCTTCAAAATTGAATTGTCATTTTTTTCGTGTTTTTTTCTCTTTTAAACCGTTCAATTAAGTGTAAATATCATTAATTATTAATAACATAGAGCTAAAGGTAAATTGAGCAAATTGGCTATTTCTGGCAATTTATTTAAGTGTGTATCAAACTGGTAGCCCTTCACATTAATCAGTACCCAAGAAGTAGCTCTTGGTTTCAAAAAGGTTGGTGACCCCTGCTCTAAAAAATAGAGACTTTTTTTTTTTAATTGCAATATTGGAACCATGATATTTACATTTTACTTTATACACTTGTTCCTAAATTTAAGACTGTATTCACAAAGTTTTATAATACTATCATTAAGCATTGTAAAAAAAAAAAGATGTATTGACTCTTAAAGGCCTACTGAAATGAAATGTTTTTATTTAAACGGGGATAGCAGATCTATTCTATGTGTCATACTTGATCATTTCGCGATATTGCCATACTTTTGCTGAAAGGATTTAGTATAGAACAACGACGATAAAGATCGCAACTTTTGGTATCTGATAAAAAAAAAGGCTTGCCCCTACAGGAAGTAGCGTGACGCAGTCAATTGAACATATACGCAAAGTTCCCTATTGTTTACAATGATGGCCGCATGAAGTGAGAGGGATTGGGACCGAGAAAGCGACGATTTCCCCATTAATTTGAGCGAGGATGAAGAAAGATTTGTGGATGAGTAAAGTGCAAGTGAAGGACTAGTGGGGAGTGGAAGCGATTCAGATAGGGAAGATGCTGTGAGAGCCGGGGGTGACCTGATATTCAGCTGGAAATTACTAAAACAGTAAATAAACACAAGACATATATATACTCTATTAGCCACAACACAACCAGGCTTATATTTAATATGCCACAAATTAATCCCACATTAAAACACCTAGGTGTTTGTTATGCTAGCTCCTAGCTACTAGCTCGAGCTAGTTATAGCTTGAGCGGGTAATATGGACGGGATCCCGTATATATAACCAGCCAATACAATTCAAACACCTGCACAACACACACACTCACTCAGCCCAAAGAACCGTTCACCTAACCCAAGGTTCATAAAGCTTATATATTTAACCAAAGTTACGTACATGACACGCACGTACGGGCAAGCAATCAAATGTTTGGAAGCGCGCGGGTGGGACCTGATATTCAGCTGGGAATGACTACAACAGTAAATAAACACAAGACATATATATACTCTATTAGCCACAACACAACCAGGCTTATATTTAATATGCCACAAATTAATCCCGCATAACAAACACCTAGGTGTTTGTTATGCTAGCTCCTAGCTCCTAGCTACTAGCTCGAGCTAGTTATAGCAAGCGGTCAAATGTTTGGAAGCGTACTCACGGTATCGCGTCTGCGTCTGTTAACGAAGTCAAAGTCCTCCTGGTAAGAGTCTCTGTTGTCCGAGTTCTTTGATCTTGACTGCATCTTTCGGGAATGTAAACAATGAAACACCGACTGTGTTGTGTTGCTGACTTCCCTCGCAAAATACTCCGCTTCGCACCGACTTTCTTCTTTGCTTGCTCAGCTTCTTTCTCCATAATGCAATGAACAAATTGCAACAGATTCACCAACACAGATGTCCAGAATACATCCAGAATGAGATGAAAACAGCTATTTTGTATTGGATTCAATGGAGTCCGAATACTTCCGTTTCAACGATTGACGTCACGCGCATACGTCATCCTCAAAGGCGTTTTGAACCGGAAGTTCCCCGGGAAATTTAAAATTGCACTTTATAAGTTAACCCGGCCGTATTGGCATGTGTTGCAATGTTAAGATTTCATCATTGATAGATAAACTATCAGACTGCGTGGTCGGTAGTAGTGGGTTTCAGTAGGCCTTAAAATAAATGTTGGCACTGAAAAATTATCCATTGACAAATAAAACACAGAACTTAATATGCATTCATGAGCATTCAAGCTCTATCACAGAAAAAAACATGCACAATACAGGGAAATTCTAAGACTAACATTGAAAGATATATACAATATAGAAAATACAAATAAAATATTTGTCTTTTAGCTTACAGTTTCTTTATTCAATCATTGTTTTAGTGTAAAAGCGTCTTTTCATGCCAACATTTTCCAGCTCCATATAGTTTTAGGGTCCCAGTGTAATAGTTGTATCCTTTGGTATACATCATCAGTAATTCCCACACATTTATTTATTTGTGGCGGTCTGCTGCAAGTTGTTTGTCATAGTTCATTAACACATTATAATGGGACTGCCTGTGACTGTAGCTCGTCATTACAACACTACTCATACACAGCCAAAGCACGGGGGATAAGTTTTGACAACTTTGTGATATATTTAGCGAGTATTCCGACACCGCTAGATTGTCTTTTTTTATTTTTACCAACTTTTCCCTGTTTTGGACACTTTTGGAGATTTTAACATGATAGCACACATCCCTCTTTTTAAAGAAATCCCCCCCACACCTCAACAAGCAATAGGACAACCTTTGATTTGAAAAGGCTTATTGTTTTTCAGCTAAGATTGATTGATTGAAACTTTTATTAGTAGATTGCACAGTACAGTACATATTCCGTTCAATTGACCACTAAATGGTAACACCCGAATAAGTTTTTCAACTTGTTTAAGTCGGGGTCCACGTTAATCAATTCATGGTAATCATGGAGATCAACGAGAACACAAGTTTGTATATGTGACCATGACAAAAGGTGTGAAACCTGTAAACCGACATTTTCCATGTATATGTTCGGATGTGTGTGTCTACAGGAATAGCAAATTCATAATTGCAAAGCAGCACTCATCCGAGTCAAAGAAGAATTCAATAGGTAGAGAAAATGTACCTGCTGGTGAGTAAACGTAACGCATGCAGTTACTCCTACACTTGCACACACACAAAGGATTTACTTTCACATGCACACATGTTGTTTATACAATACTGTAGTACACACCGCACTCACTTTTTGATTACAGATTACACATTCAAGAGCAGATTACAGCATGCGTCAATCAGCATTTCCAACAGGAGCTATTGACTCACGTGCAGAGATAATCTGATCACGAGATGCAAATCAGATCACCACGTGTAACCAGACTGAAGCGATTTAAAGCTTTGATCCGTTCCTAGTTCGTTTTGTACACCAGTCACCAGTCATGTACATGCATCAAGGTTAGCAAATTACCAAGAACATTAAAATGTTATTGTTAGTAATGTAATCCCTTGCAGATGTCTGACTAAATTCCATGCAGATTACTGCATTACAGCAAATCTTAATCATGTCATGCAGTATTTCTTTAATTTTTTTGCCCAAGTACCACCTCAGAAAAAACTTGGCTCTCCAAGTGCCACCGTAATGACTAACATTAAAATACAGTAGTGTAATAGGCCTTGGTATTAATTAAAAACACGGCAGATGTTTTATCTAACAAGTGTATTTAATATTTTTGGCCAATGTAACTGACACACAGTTTGAATAGTAACACGGTGTTTGAACATAGGAAAATAAAACACTGTACTTTAATCAGGTGATTTCTTTTGGCGTACCACTAGTGGTGCATGTACCACAGTTTGAGAATCACTGATGTCATATGTAAATGATAAATATATTTCAGGGTTAGGAATTGTGATTAAAAATTATGTAACATGTTTTTTTATTTGACTGAAAATTAAGTAAACAAAATTAATATACAAATACTGTAATTTTCCATCCATCCATCCATTCATGTTCTACCGCTTGTCCCTATTGTACATGGTAATTGGGATTTTTTTATATATTGTATATATTATATAAAAATATAAAATAATATAATATAATAATATCATATATCAGTATATATTACATACTGTATATATAATATGTAAATATTACATATATGTTATATTTTATATTGCTACTATGGTACATTTTTAGTCTATTTTATACCTTTTGTTTTCGCCCTCTTTTTGTGCTCTAGTGTGCATTTACCGTTCCATCTGTACCATTTCCATCCTTTTTTTTAATTTTTATTTATTTATTTATTTATTTATTCAACATAAAAAACACAAGATACACTTACAATTAGTGCACCAACCCAAAAAACCTCCCTCCCCCATTTACACACATACACAACTTGCTATTCTATTCTATTCTATTCTATTCACACTCATTCACACAAAAGGGTTGTTTCTTTCTGTTATTAATATTCTGGTTCCTACATTATATATTTATATATTTCTATCCTTTGTAACTGAGCTACTGTGTGGATTGATTGATTGATTGAGACTTTTATTAGTAGGTTGCACAGTGAAGTACATATTCCGTACAATTGACCACTAAATGGTAACACCCGAATACGTTTTTCAACTTGTTTAAGTCGGGGTCCAAAACAGTTGCCCTTGTGGATCAATAACCTTTGTCTAAGTCTAAACATTCACTCCTTTTTGTTGTTTTAATTTGTGAATTTTGTGTTGTTGTATATGCAGCCTATGATATGCTGTGATGTAATAATCAGCATTGAATGTCCCATGCTATGCTATTTTTCAGCACTTTTGAAAAAGTCTTACAATATTAGAAGTATTTTGGTCAAAATCGAGCCGTGACGCTGGAATTTAAAAGTGCTTTTAGCAAGCACTCTCACTGGTAGCACACAATTTTGTGGGTCTGTAGCTTTAATGCTAATGAGCTGTCTCTGAGAGAGTTTGTGGTTTCAAGAGGCACTATTGTGTAGTTAATATATTGTTTTACATATACAATATAACTCTGCACTTTTCCAGTGGAAAAATAATAGATGCCATACATCACATTCAACATCGTAACATTAAGGAGTAGGGACAGGAGAACAGAAATGTTAGCAACACTAGCATAGCTATCTGGGCTAAAATGCTAACAATAGACTCACATTTTAACAGCAACACCATGCTAGGTTAGCCCTTTCGCTGAAGAAAAGCATACAGAATTTTCCAGTTTACAGCTCCCACGTCTGTAGCTGACTGACGAATAGTTAGCAGGACTCAATGCTTTACTTAAAGATGTGTAGCAAAGCCTGTTTGTATACAAAGCTGTCCTCTGTGAAGTGGTGGGCGTATACACTGGGCGGGCTAATCTAACTAGGGGCAGGTCAGAGGTGGTATCAGGTATGAGAGAGATGATTGATATTTCTCACATTTGGTGCTCATTAGCAGGCTTTCGGGAAACATTACTTCTATAATATCATAATATTAATGATTCTTTGAAATCCTCAGTTCCATTGATTGTTTAGATGTTACTTTATCTACCAAAAGTCTGGTTATTTTAAAAAGTACCATCTGTTAAACACGTTACCCGAGTTGTTAACATTTTTTTTTTATCATTGAGATTGGGACTTGGAGATGCAAGAGGACGAGAAGTCCCCTCAGCTGCTGAGGACCAGAAGTGATGCTTCTTTCATGCAAGTCCAAAGGAGGTCAAGGACAAACACAGCAAGAGATCTGCAGCGTTTACGCACACACAGGTTCTCCATCAACGGACACTTCTATAACCACAAGGTACACAGAAACCTGCGCACATTTTACATGCTTGGTAAAACATTTAGCAGCAGTAACCATTTACGAACTCCTTTTGGTATGAACTTTACAATTTAGGAACCACAGATCAAATAAAAAACGTGCTTTGTTTGACGAACCTTGTTTCGTGTACAAACATTTCATCCACCCATTGTGTATCTTGCAGGGCAGCCATTTTGTGCTCGGCAGCACATCCATTGTGAGCGGGCTAAAGGCTCTCTGGGGCTCATTTAGTCAACACAGCAGTGCTGTCGTTATCTACTGTACTAGTTGTGTGATAGTGTTTTACAGCATTTTTCTAGTTTTTCTAGCTCAAAATGAGTCCAAAGAAAGCAATGAACAGGCAATGTGTGGTTCGAAACATTCAGGAAGTGTCTTTTGTAGTTGTTATCTCTTTTTTCTAATCATTGTAGCGACCTGGCAGTTTAGGTTAAGAAGTTTTGTGACTCACTCACACTGTGAGTGCACCACAGGGCAAGTGACAGTGTGTGTGTGTGTGTGTGTGTGTGTGTGTGTGTGTGTGTGTGTGTGTGTGTGTGTGTGTGTGTGTGTGTGTGTGTGTGTGTGTGTGTGTGTGTGTGTGTGTGTGTGTGTGTGTGTGTGTGTGTGTGTGTGTGTGTCTCGGCAGGGTGGCTGCATAAGAGGAGAGACAGTTCATCTAGTTTTCACTTTGTTATTAAATAAAACGTTGATCCATTACGGCTTGTTATGTTTGTTTGATATTAAGTACTGTATAGCAGTGGTCCCCAACCACCAGGCCGCGGCCCGGTACCGGTCCGTGGATCGATTGGTACCGGGCCGCACAAGAAATTTAAAAAAACAAAACAAAACCAAAAAAAAACATTTTTAGATTTTTTTAAAATTAAATCAACATAAAAAACATAAGATACACTTACAAAAAACCTCCCTCTCCCATTTACACTCATTCACACTCATTCGCACAAAAGGGTTGTTTCTTTCTGTTATTAATATTTCTGGTTCCTACATTATACATCAATATAGATGAATACAGTCTGCAGGGATACAGTCCGTAAGCACACATGATTGTATTTTTTTATGCCAAAAAAAAATAAAAATGCCAAATGTAAATGTAAATGTAAACAAACTACAGTGAGTTCAAGGACCGCCAAAATTAGTAGGACAAAACAGCACTCGCCAAATAGTCTCTAATAAACAGTGTGATTTCTAAGAATTAGGGAGGTTTGTGTCATGATTGTCCTCCTACAGAAACCATAGTAAAACAAAAAATATATTTTTTCGTCATCTTTTTCCATTTTGAAAAAGCTCCAGAGAGCCACGAGGCCGGCGCTAGAGCCGCGGGTTGCCGACCCCCGTTTTAGAGAAACATGCTTCAAAATAACAACTTTTCTTTTCATGATAAGTTAAGTTCGTAAATCGAAGTTCCACTGTATATTATTACATTATGCACTTTTTCTATGGTACGCACCAGATATTTGAAGGTGTTAATGGAACTAATTATATCTATTAAGGACTTATCCCCTTACTAATTCAAATACATTTTGGGGGAAAGTAACTAGTAACTATAATATATTTTTTAAAGTTTTCCCAACACTGTCCGTGACCAACACAGACACACACAGGCGCAGGTGCAGGTGCAGCAGGGAAGATGTTTCCTGGGCGGATGTTCCTGTACTTGCACTGTTCAAGTTTAACAATGGCCGACTACGTGCTGATTTGACTAATGAGTCCGACTAGGAACACTTCATCCTCTTGGACTATTGTGTGTGCGTGCGTGTGTGTGTGTGTGTGTGTGTGTGTGTGTGTGTGTGTGTGTGTGTGTGTGTGTGTGTGTGTGTGTGTGTGTGTGTGTGTGTGTGTGTGTGTGTGTGTGTGTGTGTGTGTGTGTGTGTGTGTGTGTGTGTGTGTGTGTGTGTGTGTGTGTGTGTGTGTGTGTGTGTGTGTGTGTGTGTTGTTGAACACTGTGCAGCTGCTTAACCAGTGACTTCCCTTCTAATCTGGACTTCCTGTACAAAATGTTCAGGCGAGAAGTAATGAAGACAAATCGATATAAATTCTGTTTGGTGTTCTTTCTTGGACATTGTCAGTAATGGATTTGTGTCACATCCCCTACAGACATCTGTGTTCACTCCGGCCTTTGGCTCGGTCACTAATGTGCGTGTCAACAGCGCCATGACGACGGTACAAGTTGTTAACATGCTGCTACAAAAGTTTCGGGTAAGGCAAATATGTACTGTACTGTACTCCTATGATTCATTTTACATTGAAACATTCTCCCAATGTCTTTATATGACGTACTTTTAAAAACAGTGTCAATATTGTCATAGATAGGGTGTGGCTGCAAGGCAAGGTGGACCCAAACACAGGGAAGCAAGAAGAAAGCAACAGTAGAGTGTTGCTCTAAAAGGATCAGGGGAAGACGCAGGTGCTAATCAGCACAAAAACAAGCACATGGGGAGCAAACACAGAACAACCTGGAACATTAAAGGGGGCCTATTATGATTGTAATCTACATTCAAAACAATTCCTTGTCGTCTAGCGCAGTGGTTCTTAACCATCGGGGCCGGGGCCAATTGTTGGGCCGCCAAAAAATATCCTTTTTCTCCGCTGTGGGCTGTAGCGGTACTAAGTTGCAATACACTTTTCCAGTAAAGACAATATCAAACAAACGGAAGAAGTCTGGAGCTAAAGTCATGGAGAAGTTTCTTAAGCGCAAAAATTATGACTAAAGGGGTGAAGCTGTATTTTCTTATGCATTTCTTATGTATTGATAGTTTACTCAAGAAACTTATATATTATTATTATTTCAGTTAGAATGTTTTTATTTTAGCACTGCGTAGTTATATGTAAATGTATTTTTCATCAGTTTTTATGAATCCCTTCTTTTGAAGTATATTTGATTAGTGTTTATTTTTTCAATAAGCCTGACCTAAACTTTGATAATAATCTTTTTGATTAACAAAGATTGGGGCGGTATAGCTCGGTTGGTAGAGTGGCCGTGCCAGCAACTTGAGGGTTCCAGGTTCGATCCCCGCTTCCGCCATCCTAGTCACTGCCGTTGTGTCCTTGGGCAAGACACTTTACCCACCTGCTCCCAGTGCCACCCACACTGGTTTAAATGTAACTTAGATATTGGGTTTCACTATGTAAAGTGCTTTGAGTCACTAGAGAAAAAAGCGCTATATAAATATAATTCACTTCACTTCACAACACATGGTTTCATATCATTTGACAAGGCGTATCCTGGTGAACTGGAAGTAGGTTAGATATGATTATTGAGGTATAGGATTACTAATTTAGTGTGGGAGTGGGCCCCGGGCCCCTCTGCAGAGTAAAAGTTGGGCCCTGAGGACAAAAAGGTTAAGAACCCCTGGTTTTGATACTATGTACACTGCAAAAAGTCAGTGTTCAAAAACAAGAAAAAAAAATACAAAAATTGGGGGTATTTTATTTGAACTAAGCAAAATTATCTGCCAATAGAACAAGAAAATTTGGCTTGTCAAGACTTTCCAAAACAAGTAAAATTAGCTAACTTCAATGAACCCAAAAATACCTTAAAATAAGTATATTCTCACCAATAACAAGTGCACTTTTCTTGGTAGAAAAAAAAAATATGAGAACTTTTTCCTCAATATGGGTATGCGCTCGGCATTACATTTCTTAAAACCAGCAAACTTATACTAAAAACTAATTTATTGTTCTTAATGGAAAGGCAACAAGGCAACCGCTTGTTACTCTCAGGGTTTCCTAGCCGCTCAGGCAAATCATATTGTCTAAAAATGCATTTTTCCATCGACAACATGACATCATCGCGCCAAGCGCGTGCTCTTTCAGTCAATTAGTGTGCATATATACAGCCCGGAACCCCGGCCAAAATTGTTTTAATTGTAATTTTGAAGAATTTATCTGAATGCGCATGAACTATTTCTGTCCAAAATTGTTAGAAATGTCAAATGTTAAATGTTTAAATATTAACTGTCAGTTTACTGTACTGTGCCAACTGTACTACTATGAGTATGTGTTTTCTATTGTTTCATTGAAAATAAAACAGCAAAGTCCATTTGGCTGTCGTCCGTTTTAATTATGAGACACAATTGTGTCAAAGTTATGATTTTTTTTTCATGCTTGAAATAAAAAGTTATTACTTTAAAAAAAAGTAGTTTTATACTTGTGAGTGTTGATGACACAGCTTTGCAACAGTTGATATTCTAGTTTCAAGCATGTTTTACTCAATATAGGTCATCAAATCTCAGCAACAAGCTGTAATATCTTACTGAGATCATTTAGGACCAAAACCCTTAAAATAAGTAAAACATTCTAACATAAAATTTGCTTAGTGAGAAGAATTATCTTATCAGACAGAAAATAAGCAAATATCACCCTTATTTGAGATATTTAATCTTACCTAGATTTCAGTTTTTGCATTGTAATGGACATGCTCTGGTGTAAATTTTGCGTAAATATTGCTCCACAGTCACATTTATAACCCGATTTTTGTTTGTGAAGGCGTTCCCAGATTGCAAATGAAACCACGTCCAACACTCTCCAAAAGTATCATAATTTTTGTTTTTTGAAAATGTACACTGTTTAAACATATATCTTAAAGTTGTCACTGCTATTTTTTTTTTGCAGACACGGAAAATAAACCAGAACCATTACAAAGATTCACCTGGTCACAACATTAAGTACACCTGCACACTCTGATCAATATAGAGCTGCGTTTTGTGTTTCCTCACAGCCTGAACCCGAGGAGGAGCTCTTTACCAAATGTGTAAATAAGTACGTCCACCTCGCTGTGATGTCACAATGTAGCCAGACTGCAAAACCTTGTGGAAAGATGCATCCAAAACCGAGTGCAAGCTCACGCCAAAATGCATGAACCTTATGATTTGACGCCTTGGCATTGTTTAACACGAGTATCCAACATTGTAATAACATTTATAAGTCAGAAAATACAAAATTCATCACAAGTCCCCTTTAACAACAGGTCATGACAAATGTGAATCTTTGTAGACGTTTACAATGAACTCTGTTGTGGATAATTACATAAATGCACTCCGTCACAGTTGATGGCGAGAGAAAGAGAAGTGTCCTGGTGTTGTGAAGCGGCGTGGCTCCATTGGTAGAGCGGCCGTGCCAGCAATTTGAGAGTTCCAGGTTCAATCCCTGCTTCTGCCATCCTAGTCACTGCTGTTGTGTTTTTGGGCAAGGCACTTTACCCACCTGCTCCCAGTGCCACCCACACTGGTTTAAATGTAGCTAAAACATGTAGATAATGGGTTTCACTATTTAAAGTGCTTTGAGTCTCTGAGAAAAACACTATATAAATATAATTCACTTCCCTTGTTTATTGAACAATCGTTGATACAATAGCAATGGCGCTGATTACCAGATACTGTAGCGTCCACAGAACATACTTGAACATTAATTCCCATATGGGACAGAACAGATAGCAATGCAGCTTGGCACCAGCTTTATCTCAATAGAACAGTCTCAAGCGTTTGAACTATGTACAGCTAGTGTTTTTGTGACCCATTTTAAGTTGTGCTATCATTCATAATGTGGTCATCAGGTTTATAAAGGCTGTCTGTGTCAAAGTTTTTTGGTGACGAGCCCCAAGATGCAGAGATGATGGCAGGCATTGAACAGGAAAACATGATTTAATTAAACACTATAGCAAAAAACAAACAAAAATGGTACAAACAAAAGGCGCGCACAAGGCAGAGAACAAACTAGGCTATGAACTAAAATAGCACAAAGACTAACTGTGAACAAGAAACAAAAACACTTACTGTGACACGAAGGAACTATGACTTGAGCGGAGTGGACAAAAGTAGACAGAGCTACAACGACAAATAGTGACAGGTAGAAGTGACAATAATCCAGCCGTGACTGGAGGGCAGGACAGGTTTAAATAGCAGCTGGCTGATTGGCACCAGGTGTGGCCACGTGCCAATCAGCCACAGCTGAGGGGAAAAAGCACTCAGGGAGGACAATCAGGAAATAACCAAAATAAGAGTGCTGACAGGAACTAAAGACAGGAAACAAAGACAAACGCAGAGGAAAAACTAAGACATAGCCAAACTGTCAGGGACAACCCTGACAGTCTGAGAAGTTTGCTTCTTAACTTTTAACATTGGTTTGGTAGCTTCTGTGTTGTACAACATGCTTGTTCATTGGGGTTTAAGAGAGCTACATTTTCATTTCCACTTTCTCATGTATTCCAAAATCATTATCAAAGTTAAATAGGTTGAGTCAGAAATAACACCCTCTCTCCAATTATCACCTGCTTTCAATTACCATTTCTCTTTGCACTTTAGGGACATAAACACACAGACTTTTACTGGAGCATTTATGCCATATAGTGTTCCGGATCTCCCCGTGAAAGGGGAATTTCTGCAAAGCAGGCACGCTATTTATTTTATGATTTATATGAATATTATATGTATTTGAAGTTAAAGTACCACTGAGAGTCTCACACACACTATGTGTGGTGAAATTAACCTCTGCATTTGACCAATCCCCTTGTTCTACCCCCTGGGAGGTGAGGGGAGTAGTGAGCAGCGGCGGTGTCCGTGCTCGGGAATAATTTTGGTGATTTAACCCCCAATTCCAACCTTTAAAAGTCTTTATAAACACTCTACACAACTTAGAAACTTTTGTGGCATTATAAACTTATAAACACTTGGATGGGGCTGCACATATATTGATGATTCTAGTAATTGAATAATCTATCAACTAGTTGTTTTATTACACAAGTAATCAGATAAAACACACTTTATAGCATCAATGTCTTGTTTGAATAAATAAAAAATTATGCTTGCCATTTTCTTAATTCTTGTAAAGACGCATCATCAGCATTGGAATCGCTATTTTAACATTTGCTCATTAATTAAGTTAAGTTGCCACACAGATCACTCACACACCACCGTTCTAATATGCGATTTGCAGCAGCCGTGTGAAAACTATGTAAGTAAGTAAGTACATTTTATTTATAAAGCGCTTTTCATAGATAAAATCACCAAGCACTGTACAAAACATAGGTGAAGTAAAACAATAATTCAATGAAACATCATAAAAAGGATACAAAGTGGATCAAAATTGATAGTTAAAAAGTGCATTAACTAAAACCTTTAGAAGTCTTCAAATGTTTCTTAAAAGTGTCAACACAGTCAAGATCACGGAGGGACTGGCGCAAATTGTTCCAGAGTCTGGGAGCTGTAGCCTGGAATGCCAGGTCTCCACTGGTTTTAAAACAAGTTTTTGGGATCTTTAGAAGACCTTGGCCTGAAGACCGGAGGCTGCGCCCTGAAGAGTAGGGGCATAGCAAGTCAGTGATGTACTGAGGGGCCCCACCATGCATCGCACGGAATGTCAGGACTGAAATTTTAAACTCAATGCGGAATTTAACTGGAAGCCAATGAAGACTGCATAAAATGGGGGTAATATGGGCTGTTCTGGGTGCACCGGTCAAGAGTCTAGCAGCTGCATTTTGTACAGTCTGAAGTCTCTACGTATGTTTACGTATTTAAAGTCTGGAAAACTCGAAGCTTTTTTTTAATCCATGTAATTGATTTAAATGCTTAGTTCTTGCAGACCGACACTTCATATACTCGGAAATTGACGTAATTGTAACATGAAACCCAATGGTACTTTAAAATCTGCGATGCACTGAGACTGGAGAGAGTGAACCACAAAGCGGTGAGGGAACATTGTACAATAATTTGGATGTAGTGCCAACTTGGAATACACAACATTTTCTTGCTCAACAATTAGTAAATATTAACAATTATTTAATTCTTAAACAACAGTTTTCAATGGGATTGGATAACTTCTCTCTAATTGTTCTGAACTCCTGTTTTAATGCTTGAGTAATGCTTGTTGAGCTATCATACATCAATACAATATTATTCTATATTTAAATTCCCATAGCTGGGCTTCTTGGTGAGACTCAAGGGTGCCTCTGCTGGTTGTAGCCTAGAAGTGAATTTATTTTTTGCATCAATTACTGCAAGTCACAAGGAAATCATGTACTGTACAGTATTTGTATTTTTGCATATTAACATCACACTAAGCCCCAACCTAAAGTTTATGTTAAGGGCGTATATCATACTGTATGTATATGATATAACTTCAAAATAAAGTTAAAAAAGTTAAAGTACCAATGATTGTCACACACACACTAGGTGGCGAAAATATTCTCTACATTTGACCCATCACCCTTGATCACCCCTTGGGAGGTGAGGGGAGCAGTGGGCAGCGGTGGCAGCGCCCGGGAATCATTTTTGGTGATTTAACCCCCAATTCCAACCCTTGATGCTGAGTGCCAAGCAGGGAGGTAATGGGTCCCATTTTTATAGTCTTTGGTATATAAACAGCCTATTGTAGTCATTCAAGGACACTGCTGTGTTTTTCTTAGAAATGCTTGGAGACCATGTGGAAGTTTAGGAAAAGTTATATAAATGTTAAAGACGCGTATATACTGTACATACAATTAAAATTGTAATATTTGTGTCATTTTAGGTGGAAAATAAATCAGAGGAGTTTGTTCTATATATGGTTCATGAGTCTGGTGGTAAGTTGTGATTTTAATCTTTTTGTGGGTTTCCTTGTGTGCCGCTCGTAAAAAAAAAACTGATTTTCTTCAGTGGATTAGTTAATGAATGACCAATTTATTGGTTTTATTATTGATTTTAGAGCGTACCCACTTGAGGGATGGCGAGTACCCGCTGGTGACTCGTGTGCTTCATGGGCCTTGTGAGAAGATCTCGAAGATCTTCATCATGGAGGCCGACCTAGGAGAGGAAGTCACGTACGATGTAAGTCATAGTCTTGTTTTCATCACGTTGTCAT
This sequence comes from Entelurus aequoreus, assembly GCF_033978785.1. Classification (NCBI taxonomy): domain Eukaryota; kingdom Metazoa; phylum Chordata; class Actinopteri; order Syngnathiformes; family Syngnathidae; genus Entelurus; species Entelurus aequoreus. The sequence continues at coordinate 17,619,003 of NC_084739.1, forward strand.
CTGGATGCCCACGACTGACACCTTTTGAAATGAGCACAGACACACAATGGACTGAATATCAGGTTAAAACCCTCTGACTATAACTGTGTTGTTTTGTTGTGAAAGCACAGAGGGAACGTAGATCCTCTCGGAGGGATTATCTAGTTTATGTTTGATTTCATCCACATGAACACACAAAGAAGAGTCTGGTTATGCAATAAAGTGGACTGCGTGTGAGATTCTTTGCTGTTTAGTAACAACAACAGGGGATCCAAAAAGGTGTTTGTCTACGAAGCACAGATAAAATTATTATCTGCAAAGCTGCTTACAATTTTCTGAGAGATGGGGTGGGGGTCTTGCATAGGGCGCCATTTAAGCTTAAAAAGCTACTGAGAAGATGCTACTGCATTCAGTATTTCATCGATAGGTCCATAACTTATTACAATTTCCACATCAATTAGTCAATTAATCATTAGTTAATTAGTCATTAGTCAAAGCCACACAGGACATAAAAGTCTATACGTTTTTGAAGGGTGTAAAAGTCATTTTATTTTTTTATTTTTTACGAAAATGTATCGATAAACTTCAGTTTTGAACGAAAATATTGAACATATAATGTTTGTTTTAAATGTTGACCCTTTTGAAGGCATTTGAATCAGATAATGTCACAGGTTTGAATTAGTAAAATACCTCATGCTGTGCAAATTTATGCTTTTTTTTGTTTTATTTCATTCATTTAAGGTCAAACAAAAAAACAATCAACATAACATTTAAAATAAATAATGAACAAAAAGGAGCATAAGGAAGTACAACTTATAATATTTCCACCCTATTTATACAGTTACAACATTTGTTGTTTAATTCAGAAGACTATATATACATATACCGGTATACATATATATAACATACTGTACATATTTCATAACATACAATACAAATCCTAAACATGGAAACAATAATTTACTCCAAGTCATATATTTTTATCATTATGATTTTTACCTATTTTTAATACAGTAGTAGATTTTATTTCACTGTCAAGATAGTTCCAAATACCGGTACTAACACCTTTGATTAAAATACTTATTTCCTTTATACCTGTTCTGAATCTCGTTTCTTTTGGATTATAATTACTTTCTCTTTTAACAAGTCTGTGTTGAATGTTGTACGGAAGAATTTGGGTATAGGCTTTGTTTATGATTTTCAGGCTATTATACTCTACCAATTCATTAAATTTAGATATGTTTCACCGTTTGAATATTGGATTTGTGGTTACTTAATGACGACTATGACTCTATTTGATCAAAAGGCTTTCAAAGGGTAACAATATAAAAAAAGCATAAAATGGTTGGTATTTTTATTTAGGGCTGAATGGCTGATTTGTGCAAAGAAAGTAAAACTGAATACAAAACGTTTTTATGCCGTTTGGCTGAGGGTATTGTCGAATAACTGCCAGTGTATTAGACTTCTTAGACTTGGACTTAGACTTTCTTTATTGTCATTCAAATTTGAAATTTGCAGTACAGATAAGAACGAAATTGTGTTGCATTAGCTCGTTGTAGTGCAGGATAAAAGTGCAGCATCTAGTATTTACATTTTGTATACCTGTGAATTAATTGAACATTGAAATCTTAAAATTTAACACAAACAAAACCCTTTTAGGAATAATCACGTAAACCACAACAAACATATAGCCAAAATTCAAATGTACTGAAAGGTCAACAAAGTCAGCCTTTGTCCTCTGAGGGTTAAAGCTGTTAAAAACTTTGAACATCCATCCATCTATTTTCTACCGCTTGTCCCTTTTGGGGTTGCGGGGGGTGCTGGAGCCTATCTCAGCTGCATTCGGGCGGAAGGCGGGTTACACCCTGGACAAGTTGCCACCTCATCGCAGGGCCAACAGATAGACAGACAACACTCACACTGCAAGTTTATTTCCCTACAAACTCACTAGACAATCTCACTAGAACTTTGTTATAAATGAAGCATTGTTTTTTTAATGTAAGTCCATTATTTGTGGTTACAAGTAAATGATATCAACAAGAAACAATGACGCTTTCCAAGGAATGGACAATTAAAGTGTATGTAACTCCCTCTTGTCCTATGTGACTTCTTCCAGGTAAATTTACGATACGTCTGTCGGCCAATTTGAAATTTGACTGTGAGCTTTCAGAAGACATGTATCCAGAACACAACCAGCCAAATGCCTTGGGCCTGATCTACTTAAGTTGTGCATGTATTAAAACATGTGCAGACTTGATAGCGACTGCAAAGATGACCTACTAAAAGCTTGTGCTTAGTAACAGCTTGAGGATTGCGTCTCTTAAATGGGCAAAATAGAGAAAAATCCATTTTGCGTGATTTATCAAGATTAAAACTGTTCTGCGGCCACTGTTTTGTGTCTATATTTAACATGTTGTAAATGTGCGTCCAGACTGGCTCTGTTACGCACAAATGGCTGTGAAAAAGGAGGCAATTGAGAGAGAGATTATTCTGTGTGTCAAAAATACAAAAATATTAGAAATATCGTCCGTTCAGAAATATAATTTTATAATTTTGTAGTTGCTGGATGACAGAAGGGGCTGAATGAAACAAATTCTACTGCTGATGGTTTTCTTTTTAGTTAGTGACATTTTTTTAATTTTGTAAATATATCATTATAACATATCTTGTCTTGCAATATGCATTTTCTTGCAACTAGATCATTTCAGATGCATTTTAAAAATAGGCAATGTTGTCTGGATAGCGCTTCTATATAGCTAAAGGAAGGTGGTACATATTATATTTGTGTGTTGTCAACAAATCAAATCAAATCAAATCAACTTTATTTATAAAGCACATTTAAAATTTACCACAGGGGTAGCCAAAGTGCTGTACAATGGGCAGTTTAAAAGATAACACAAGAGAAATGAGCAAGCACACCACAACACAAACAGAGCACAATAAAAAACAACAAAAAAACACCCTGCGATTAGGGATGTTAACAATTAATCGATTTTCGATTAATTGCCGTTAAGAAATTACCCGATTAAAATTAACGATTTCAATTAATTGACAATTCCGTTCTGTCACGGTCGGTGCGGTGGTTTTCTGTGTGAAGGTAATGCTGAGTTTATACCTCGCTAGTCCACACGAGGGAGTTGTTGCTTATTGTACTTTTTCCAAGCAGCAACACCATCACGTGACCAGCCCTACATGTCCGCTGTACACATGAGAGTCCACATGCGAGAGAAGAAAAACAAACATGAAGCGACGCAAGAGAAGTGCTGTGTGGGAACATTTCACCCTAAAAGAGGACGATGCAACGTGCAAAATATGTAAGGCTGTTTTGAAGTACAACAATTCAACCAGTTCGTTAAATTACCACCTAAAAAGTTTACATGCCGCTGTGCTTGGAGGAGAGAGTGGAGGCGGAGCACGGCCAGGCCAGCCCTCCGTCGCCGAAGCGTTTTCCAAAAGAAAAGCGGTGTGTGATGACGCACGGGCAGAGGGCATCACCCAGAGGATTTGCAACATGGTTGAAAAGGATATGCTGCCTATAAGCATTGTGGATGGCAAGGGGTTTCGTGAGTTGATGAACTATTGTGAGCCAGACTACCAAATCCCTTCTCGAGAAACAATAACAACCCGCATAGAGGCTCGCTACAAAAGAAAGAAAGCCGAGCTGAAAGCACGACTGGCCAACACGCATGTAGCAATAACCACTGACTGTTGGACGTCAAATACAACAGAGAGCTATATCACCGTCACTTGCCACTACATGGAGGACTGGCTGATGAGGTCGGCAGTCCTAGCCACAGAGAGTATGCCGATGAGCCATACGGCTGATAATTTAGCAGAACGGCTGAATGAAATTGTGCATGCATGGGGGCTGACCGGGCGAGTGATAGCCTGTGTTCACGACAACGCGAGTAACATCGTCTTAGCAAACAGCCAACCTCGAGTCGACTGGGCCTCTGTTCCATGCTACACCCATACCCTACAACTGGCCATCAACGATGGTTTCGCTGGGACCCTGCACCAAGTCATCGCAGCTGCAGGAAGATTGGTCAAACACTTTAAGCACAGCACTAAAGCCACCAAAGCGCTGGAAACCAAGCAAGGCCAAATGTGCTTGGAACGCCACCAGCTCATTCAATCCTGCAAAACGAGGTGGAATTCAGTCTGTGACATGTTTGCGAGACTGGTGGAGCAGCGGTGGGCGGTGTGCGCCGTACTATCAGACCGCACGTTCACCAAGCTGTCTGATGCTCGGACACTTGAGATCAGAGACGACCACTGGAAAATCATGGAGGAAATGGGCCCTGTTCTAGTCGCTCTGAAGACAGCAACTACCGTGATGTCTACAGAGACTGAGGTAGAGTATTACTTTACCCCCCCCCCCCTTGCACGATTTTGTCATTTGAATTTGAATGCTACTTTATGCATATCACTGTTCTCTGTGTAATATATTTCCAATGTCATATATTATGAGTAAAAAAAAAGAGGGGGAAAGAAAACGTAAGCTTTCTTTTAGTTGACCTTGTACCTATTTACCTAACCTGTGAATCTGTACTGTTATGAAACTTTTCTATACAAAGGAACTAAACTCAACTAATATATATTTTTTTCTTCAGGTGTCCATATCCAACACGTATCCCATCAGCTTCGGTTTAATCGACGTGCACCTCAAGAAGAGAGTCGAGGGAGACTCAGGCAAAGTGGCAGAATTCAAATCTAAAGTGGCTGCTTCACTGAGCAGACGGATGAAGGTAACAGCTAATGTCTATTATTAATATTATTATTGCAGCATCTAATAAATAACCTATACAAAACATACATAGCATTGTACAAAATATGCATTGCCCATGTAAGGTTAGGTGGCACTGCTTGCTTATTATATTAATAATTGAAGTTATATTATTTATTTGTTTTTATTTGACACAGATTGCATCTGATGACTTCCTAACATCAACCCCAATGATAGCAACGATGGTGGACCCTCGGCACAAGCACCTGTCATTTCTCAGCCCAGCCAGGAGGATTTCAGCAAATGCCAAACTGCTTGAACTGGCTCAAGCAGAAGATGTGAGCTCCACATCCACAACAGCAGATGGAGCAAGCTCTGCCTCTGCCAGTACCACTGGAGAGGAGGAGGAGGGGGCTCAGCCAGACGTGCCTGTCCAGGAAGCTGCACCACAGAGACACACATCTGCTATGGTTCAACTCCTGGGTGCCTACTACACCAACCAGGTCACTAATGATGTGGAGAGAGAGCTGGACAGTTTTCTGAAGGATGCTGTGCCAAACCTTGATTCTGATCCCAATCATCCCACAGATTGGTGGGGGAAAAATGAAGCAAGGTATCCGAGGTTGGCAAAAGTGGCAAAACGATACATGTGTATCCCTGCTACATCAGTGCCTTCTGAACGCGTGTTCTCAGCATGTGGCCTTACTGTAACCAAGCTGCGCTCACGGCTCACACCTGAGCATGTAGACATGCTCATATACTTGAATAAAAATGAATAAGCAATTGTACCCATGGGCCATGTTACATGTATGAGGCAGAGAGCCTTCTCTAAAATGTGACTTTTCCCTTTGTTAAAATTTCAATTGTCCACCTGCCTGATGATCTAAATATTAAGTTGATTGTTGTAGCCAGGGTTGGCTAAACTTGGCTTGCTTAATATTTTACTATCACGATCACCATTGTCTTTCAGGAATGTTTACTTGAAGTTGTTGTCAGCCTGTTTCAAGCTGACTGATTATTACATTAATGTTTACACTAATAGTTTGTGAGAGACAAACTAAGATGGGCATAGTGCATGCACTTTATTTTATTTTATGCAGTGACATGTTTTTCATTCAGTTCTTCTGTCAGCCTCACTTGAGCCCAAATGTTAAGTTGAATCAATGACTGTTCTTCTGCAGCAGGCTTAGGTTTACTTATTTTGCTGTTACTTACAATTTCAGGGATGTCTGCCTTATATTTTTTCAAGTTGACTGTCATATAGGCACTTTTCCCAGTTCAAGAGGGATTCAATTAATGTTGCAGCTTGCAGGCTGCTAGCCTTCTAATAGTTTGTGAGACAGACTAAGATGTGCATTGTGCATGTTGTGCACTTGATGTTACTTTATTTTTCTTGTCTTTACAGTAGTGAGTGAGTGACATGTTTTTTCACTTCAGTTCTTGTCAGCCTCACCTGAGTCCAAAGGTGAAGTTCTGCAGCAGACTGCAACAGCCAACAGGCTTACTTATTTGCTGCCTGCTGTTACAATTTTCAGGGATGTCTTCCTTGTATTTTTTCAAGTTGACAGATAGGCATTAGGCACCTTTCCCAGTTCAAGAGGGATTATATAAAATAAAGCTAGCTATTATGGCTGCTGCCACTACCAAGTCTTGCATGTGTGACAAGACTAAAGTGCACTTTATATTATATTCCTCATGTTACAAAGATGACTTACTTTTGTATCAAATAAACATTTGATTAGGGAATACAATGTCCTTTGTATTTTATACCAGCAAAATTTTGATTTTGATTTTGTACCTTATTGAGGGGAAATCTCAGATGGGGGGAAAACGCCGCTTTATCAACTAATCGATGATCGATCGATAAGGTTATCAACTATCAATTAATGAAATAATCGATAATTTGCATCCCTACCTGCGATGAGGTGGCATCTTGTCCAGGGTGTGCCCTGCATTCCAGCTAGGATAGGCTCCAATCCCTACGCAACCCTGAAAGAGACAAGCGGTAGCAAATGGATGGATGTCGACAATTGGATGAAACGCCACAGGTTGAACCATACGTTGTCATAAATGTGGAGGGAAAAGAATGTCTCCATGGTATACACACAAAAACCTAATTTGAATAGGGTAGTCTGCACCACTTTTGCACTTTTTTTTAATTGTACACGCAGTCTCAGTAGATCGCCTGCAATAGTACACCTTATTTTATAGTTTGCACACGCTATTTAGCACATGCTATTTGGATCTTAGTAGACCAGACCCTATATACTGTACATTATTTGAATGAGTTTATTCCTGTACGAATATGTGTAGCTTTTCTCTTTTAAATTTTTTGATCCAAAGGCCATCCATTGGTTTTATGTTTTTCCTCCCTCAGGTTGCCCAGTACATCAAGTTTGAGATTCCAGTTTTGGACAGTTTTGTGGAGAAGCTAAAAGAGGAAGAAGAGCGTGAGATACACAAACTGACAAAAAAGTAAGTGAAGCAGATCCCTCCTCATTGAACACATCCTTGGGCATTATGTGAATGTCAACGTCTGTGTCTCCAACACACCCCGGAGCCCGTCAATGGCAGCATTGTTAGCTTTAACAAGAGATACCGATGCTGGGCTGTGCTATCACGTCAGTTATATGAGTGGCATATCTGATTTGTAACCCCATTTCACAACAGCTAACTCAGGGGTTGGCAACCCAAAATGTTGAAAGAGCCACATTGGACCAAAAATACAAAAAAGTCATCTGTCTGGAGCCGCAAAAATTAAAAGACTTGTATAAGTGTTATAATGAAGGAAACACATGATGTAAGTGGCTAACTAGCTATAATAGCCTACTATCAAAATGACTATGTGTTGCAGGCTGAAGCAATTCTTCGTTGACAGAAAGGTTGAAATGTAATATTTATTCCACACATTTTTACAACATTGGAAAACATTAGTACAACTTCTGAGTGTGAGATAACTCCTGGAAATAACTGTCATATAATGGCCAAAGGTATAGTTGTGTTTGTCCAAGTTAAAGGAAACAGCAGGCTGTTTTCTTCTAATGGATTTATTACAATCTTTGGCAAGCTGGCTAACGTTTGCTGTGGTCTGAAACAACATGGCACACAAACAACTATCAGAAATGCAGCCAATATTACATACAGATAATGTGTCATGAAACATGGAAAAATAAACTAAATACACAGAGGACATAAGTAAAGGAAATTAAATGAGCTCAAATATACCTACAAACGAGGCATAAAGATGCAATATGTACATACAGCTAGCCTAAATAGCATGTTAGCATTGATTAGCTTGCATTAATGCAGTGACCAAATATGCCCGATTAGCACTCCAACAAGTCAATAATATCAACAAAGCTCACCTTTGTGCATTCATGCACAGTATAAAACGTTTGGTGGACAAAATGAGACAAAGAAGGAGTGGCATAAAACACGTCTTTCTGTGGCAGCGCCGGAGAAAGTTATACATGTAAACAAACTGTTGAGTCACAGTACACACTATGGTGAGTTCAAAGGCCGCTGAAATTAGTTGGACAAAATGGCGCTCGCCAAATACTCATCAGTGAAGCATAAACACAAACATATTAAACAGTGGGCTTTTTAACCATTAGGAAGGTTTGTGTCATGTTTGTCCTCCTACAGGAACCATACTGAAATTGAACTGAGCATATTGCAACAAAAAATATATTTTTCACCCCATTTTTTTTCCATTTCCATACATTTTTGAAAAGCTCCATGGAGCCACCAGGGCGCCGCTCAGGAGCCGCGGGTTGCCGACCCTCGAGCTAACTTCATGCGTTTTTACACTTGTGCAGGTACATCTCTCTGAGGTCCATGATTGTACATCAGCTGGAGGACAGAACCCACACCTCTGATCCAGTCTAAGTGCACCCACTGTCACCTTTTGTATGACACTTTTTTTTACTGATAGTCTGTAAATTTCTACTTTTTGTAATGTTTTCTCCGGCTTTTCATGCAATAACATGCCTTAAAGTTGCTGCGTATTTGTTAAAAAATAAACTGGAAAAAAAGAGCCCTGTTCTCCCAGAGTATTATTAGCATTTTTTCTTCTGTGTGACTTTTTCTGCCAACCAGTTCAAACCGTGTGTGTGTGTGTGTGTGTGTGTGTGTGTGTGTGTGAGAGCTCGTCAGCGTTACACAATGGGGTATCCTGAGAGAGGAGGGCTGTTCCTTTTTTCCCACACTTTCACAAAAGGCAAAGACTGTTGACTGTTGTCATTGTGCAGGACTTACCTTGACCTTCAGTCAGGCGGCCATTATTATTTGTTGATTATTGCAATTACTTGCGATATCTTGACTCACATCCGTTTTCCCCTGGGATGTGATTACTGTAAGAAAATAGGACACACTTGGCACACTGTATATGCCAAAACAGACAATCCCCCAGACCACAAATAGAAATGCGTCAGTTTTTTTTTTATCAGTAATCTGTTCCAAAAGGTCAGATGAAGACCAAATCGAATAAAAAATAATTGCAATTTCTCACACAACTCACATGGTTTAAAAATGGTAAATAACAAGCTACTCTCTGATCCCCTCTACTGGCCATAATGTATATTCACTCTGTTCAACCAAACTCAAGCTTCTCTCCAACTATTTTTTTAAGGGTTTAGTTTTAAGTCAGTTTCACAAACTATTGCATGCATTTTGACAAGTTTATTTTTTTAAATCAAGTAGGAGAAACGCTCTCAGGACAAAGAACACAACTTATTTTACTCTTTTAATACATTAAACGTCATAATACCACAACTGTATTTTCATTAAATTACAACTTCATTGTTAGAATATATATATATACATACATACAGTACTGGCCAAAAGTTTGGACACACCTCAGTCAATGCGTTTTCTTTATTTTCATGACTATTTACATTGTAGATTGTCACTGAAGGCATCAAAACTATGAATGAACACATGGAGTTATGTAATTAACAAAAAAAGGTGAAATAACTGAAAACATGTTTTATATTCTCGTTTCTTCAAAATAGCCATCCTTTGCTCTGATTACTGCTATGCACACTCTTGGCATTCTCTTGATGAGCTTCAAGAGGTAGTCACCTGAAATGGTTTTCACTTCACAGGTGTCATAGTTTTGATGCCTTCAGTGACAATCTACAATGTAAATAGTCTTGAAAATAAAGAAAACGCATTAAAATGAGAAGGTGTGTCCAAACCTCTGGCTTGTACTGTTTATATATATATATATATATATATATATATATATATACATACAGTATATATATATACTCCGAGCGCCCCCACTACCACGGGGACCACGCTAGCCTTGACCTTCCACATCCGTTCCAGCTGCTCTTTCAAACCCTTGGTACTTACTGTATATATATATATAGATTTTATATATATATATATAGTGTATTTATTTTTTATCAATTTAGTATATATTGTATTTGACGTCACTGTGACCTTAACACCTCTTTGTACTGCATCACAAAAAAGTAAGGGAAGAAGACTTCAGGTGGAGCAGCCTGAGAGAAAAAAACCTCTTGTCCGTGCCAGACAAACTAATTCCAGATATGTTTTATCGAAATGATGTTTACTTCATACACTGAGATAATGATTCCCGAGCGCGGCCACTGCTGCTGCTCACTGCACCCCTCACCTCCCAAGGGAATGGGTCAAATGCAGAAGGGTAATTTCACCACACCTAGTGTGTGTGCAACTATCAGTGGTACTTTAACTTTAACTTTAATGCATGGTAAGCAAAATATAGCACGACAAGAAATAGCACAACTTTATTTTCGCAAAATTACTGTATTTTCTTAATTTTGACACTATATTGTCTTTGTATAATTTCCCTTGATTGTTATAACTTATTGTATACATAACATAGAAACATCATTGTGTTCCTTCATTATACAAGAATATTCCTTTGTACTAAATCACTGCAAAATAAATAAATGTGTGTTTGTTATTACATATAGGCGCATCTCAATATATCAGATTTAAAAATTCAGACGAAAAAAACAATAACATTCCGTGGGTTTTTTTTGCAGTTCAGATGCCATTATTGAAATATTTCACTGTGTGTGGTGAACCTGTAATATACAGTAGAATATTGAACTAGTTACCTAACTTAAATTGTAATTCATTGAGATATAATTTACATTAACATATGTGCACTTATAACGGTTTCAAATAGTTGCCAATTTTTGTAGAAAAAAAAAAGTCAATGCAAAAATTTTTGAATTTAATGTAGAAAGCTGATTATAGTATAATATAGAAAATGCATTTGTAATTAACCAATGCTATAGTCTATTATTTACCCCAAAGACCGGAAAAATCATTTTATTTTGAAGCTTACCAGCGGAAGTCTCACCCGGAAGAACACAGACGTCTGCGTATGAGTACAACGGTGCACTAGTGAGGTGTGTTGTGTTGTGTTGTGGAGTCCAGCAAGGCAGACATGTCCAACGGTGTCAAAGCTAGAATAGTGATAGTGGGATGTGGAATATCAGGGCTAGCAGCGGCACATAAACTCGTTAAAGCAGGATTTAACCAAGTGCAGATACTAGAAGCTTCAGCTCGAAGCGGAGGGAGGATAAAAACGGGAACATTTGGTGAGTAAATTTGACTAATTTACTCACTATGTCTTTTTTACTGTAATAACGTAAAGCATTTTCTAATTTTATTTGGCTATTTTTGTAAAATGGTTTAAAAAAAAAAAAAAAACCTTATCCACAGAAGTTATGTTTTATTATTGGTTGTTAGTACCTCCATTTACTAGTTATGTAATTGAGCTTTTAATCTGAAATCAACGTCTTCCATTGACATTAATTTAGATACATTTAATTATATATATATATATTTTTTTTTTTTTACAGCTCCACTAATGGACATTGGAGTGTTACTTTCAAAGGCAAAATTAAAGTATTGCTAAAAACATAATTTTATATGGGACTTTATTGTATTATATGTATAGTACATGTTCCAAAAAGAAAAAAGCATAAAACAGTATATTTAAATATACTAAATGTAAAAAAGGGAATAAATATTCAAAATAATCTAGTTTGGTTACGCCATCATGAGCGCAACACAAGGTTGTAAAAGTTTCAACTACAATTCTAAATAAGATGTCAAAAGCAAACTGAAATCAAATACACACAGCTTAAAGGCCTACTGAAACCCACTACTACCGACCACGCAGTCTGATAGTTTATACATCAATGATGAAATTTTAACATTGCAACACACGCCAATACGGCGGGGTTAATTTATAAAGTGCAATTTTAAATTTCCCGCCACACTTCCGGTTGAAAACGTCTAGATATGATGACGTATGCGCGTGACGTAAACGGTTGATACGGAAGTATTGGTACCCCATTGAATACAATACAAAAAAGCTCTGTTTTCATTTCAAAATTCCACAGTATTCTGGACATCTGTGTTGGTGAATCTTTTGCAATTTGTTTAATGAACAATGGAGACTGCAAAGAAGAAAGTTGTAGGTGGGATCGGTGTATTAGCGGCGGACTACAGCAACACAGCCAGGAGGACAGAGATGGATAGCAGACGCGCTATCCGCCGAACTCACCTTAACTTCCTCTGTCTCGCCGACCGCATCTGTGATCGGGTGAAGTCCTTCGTCGCACCGTCGATCGCTGGAACACAGGTGAGCACGGGTGTTGATGAGCAGATGAGGGCTGGCTGGCGTAGGTGGATAGCTAATGTTTTTAGCATAGCTCTGTGAGGTCCGGTTGCTAAGTTAGTTTCAATGGCGTCGTTAGCAACAGCATTGTTAACCTTCGCCAGGCTGGAAAGCATTAACCGTGTATTTACATGTCCATGGTTTAAATGTTCTGTTGATCTTCTGTCTATCCTTCCAGTCAGGGATTTATTTATTTTGTTTCTATATGCAGTTAAGCACGATGCTATCACGTTAGCTCCGTAGCTAAAGTGTTTCGTCGATGTATTGTCGTGGAGATAAAAGTCACTGTGAATGTCCATTTCGCGTTCTCGACTCTCATTTTCAAGAGGATATAGTATCCGAGGTGGTTTGAAATACAAATCCGTGATCCACAATAGAAAAAGGAGAGAGTGTGGAATCCAATGAGTCAGCTTGTACCTAAGTTACGGTCAGAGCGAAAAAAGATATGTCTTGCACTGCATTCTAGTCCTTCACTCTAACGTTCCTCATCCACAAATCTTTCATCCTCGCTCAAATTAATGGGGTAATCGTCGCTTTCTCGGTCCGAATCGCTCTAGCTGCATTGTAAACAATAGGAAAATGTGAGGAGCCTTTCAACTGACTACGTCACGCTACTTCCGGTACAGGCAAGGCTTTTTTTATCAGATACCAAAAGTTGCGATCTTTATCGTCGTTGTTCTCTACTACCGGTAAATCCTTTCAGCAAAAATATGGCAATATCGCGAAATGATCAAGTATGACACATAGAATGGATCTGCTATCCCCGTTTAAATAAAAAAATGTCATTTCAGTAGGCTTTTAAAGATTGATCAATACCTATTTATGAGGATTTATCAAAATATAAAAGAAATATACCTGAACAGAACGCTCATGATGGTTACACCAAAAAGTAACGCTATGAATCGCGTTTTTCCAAGTTTTTTGGGCATTTTTATGCTATTTCCAAGCATCTCCTTTTTATTATCGTTGATTTTAAATGGTCAAACTAATGCATATTATATATGCATGCCCTAGTAAACAAAAAAAAGTCATATTTATTTTGATTGTTACATTTTGAAGTACCTTTGTGCAGGTGGGTGCGAATGTACCCATTACCAGAGCTGTACACACACATATATATATATATATATATATATATATATATATATATATATATATATGTATATATATATACATATATATATATATATATATATATATATATATATATATATATATATATATATACACTACCATTCAAAAGTTTGGGGTCACATTGAAATGTCCTTATTTTTGAAGGAAAAGCACTGTACTTTTCAATGAAGATAACTTTAAACTAGTCTTAACTTTAAAGAAATACACTCTATACATTGCTAATGTGGTAAATGACTATTCTAGCTGCAAATGTCTGGTTTTTGGTGCAAAATCTACATAGCTGTATAGAGGCCCATTTCCAGCAACTATCACTCCAGTGTTCTAATGGTAAAATGTGTTTACTCATTGGCTCAGAAGGCTAATTGATGATTAGAAAACCCTTGTGCAATCATGTTCACACATCTGAAAACAGTTTAGCTCGTTACAGAAGCTACAAAACTGACCTTCCTTTGAGCAGATTGAGTTTCTGGAGCATCACATTTGTGGGTAGTGTATGTATATATATATATATATATATATATATATATATATATATATATATATATATATATATATATATACAGTCGTGGTCAAAAGTTTACATACACTTGTAAAGAACATAATGCCATGGCTGTCTTGAGTTTCCATTACTTTCTACAACTCTTATTTTTTTGTGATAGAGTGATTGGAGCGCATACTTCAAAACGTTCATGAAGTTTGGTTCTTTAATTACTTTATTATGGGTCTACTGAAAATGTGACCAAATCTGCTGGGTCAAAAGTATTGTTGTATGTTTGTTGGTCGTGTCACTCTCCCAGGACAGAGTGACTGTTTGCTGCGTGATGAGCCACGAAGACGGCAAAAAGGAATCGTCGAACAAACAGCTTTGTTTTGTTTCAGCGAGCCTCGGACTAGAGCTGGAGTTCTAGGAGAAGAAGTATGCCGAATCTCTTCATTCTGCTGTCCTATTGGAACACTTGTGTTTAAATACCATTTATAATAGACCCCCTCTCCTCAATTTTTGTTTCATCTGATCACAGAACTTTCCTCCAGAAGGTCTTATCTTTGTCCATGTGATGTCAGATGAAACAAAAATTGAGCTGTTTGGCCACAATACCCAGCGTTTAATCCCAGGAACACCATCCCGACCGTCAAGCATGGTGGTGGTAATATTATGCTCTGGGCCTGTTTTGCTGGCAATGGAACTGGTGCTTTGCAGAGAGTAAATGGGACAATGAAAAAGGAGGATTACCTCCAAATTCTTCAGGACAACCTAAAATCATCAGCCCGGAGGTTGGGTCTTGGGCGCAGTTGGGTGTTCCAACAGGACAATGACCCCAAACACATGTCAAAAGTGGTAAAGGAATGTCTATATCAGGCTAGAATTAAGGTTTTAGAATGGCCTTCCCAAAGTCCTGACTTAAACGTGTGGACAATGCTTAAGAAAGAAGTCCATGTCAGAAAACCAACAAATTTAGCTGAACTGCACCAATTTTGTCAAGAGGAGTGGTCAAAAATTCAAGCAGAAGCTTGTGGATGGCTACCAAAAGCGCCTTATTGCAGTGAAACTTGCCAAGGGACATGTAACCAAATATTAACATTGCTGTATGTATACTTTTTACCCAGCAGATTTGGTCACAATTTCAGTAGATCCATAATAATTTCATAAAAGAACCAAACTTCATGAATGTTTTTTGTGACAAACAAGTATGTGCTCCAATCACTCTGTCACAAACAAATACGAGTTGTAGAAATTATTGGAAACTCAAGACAGCCATGACATTATGTTCTTTACGAGTGTATGTAAACTTTTGACTGTATATACGTTAAAAACACAATGGCAATTTCATTCCTACAAGCCTGTTTCGCAGGTTTTACTGCTCTACAGGGGAGTTTATTGAAGTGTCTGTGGTTGTTACATATATATAGGGTACATTACATGGGGG
Source organism: Entelurus aequoreus (assembly GCF_033978785.1). Lineage (NCBI taxonomy): Eukaryota > Metazoa > Chordata > Actinopteri > Syngnathiformes > Syngnathidae > Entelurus > Entelurus aequoreus. The sequence goes on from NC_084739.1 coordinate 17,634,457, forward strand.
TGTGGCCATTGTTACACAGTTATGTTATGTTATGTTATTTTCATTTATTATGCGCCCCCAACCAACTGTTACATCAGCCCGGGGCGCAGTAGTGCCTTGCTTCTGTGCCGGCATGATGAGACCAGTTTGTTGCGTTTGTTTAATGTGGACATTCTGGGGTGGTATATAATTTAAAAAATTATTTCAGGCACAGGTTACATCTTTTAGCTGCACTGTTGTATGATGAGCTAGATGCGACAATTCGGCATGTAATGGCGTGATCAATTTTATTGTCTTTAAGAGTCCATATGTATTTGCTCAGCTCTGTGGAGTTCTTGAGTTGGGGCCTACGGAATGATGTTGTGTGCCTGTTGTAACAGGTTTTAAAGGTGTTTTCTGTGAGTCCAATATATGTCTCTGTGTTGTCTCGGTGTCCGTGCGGGTGACGCTGGCTTTGTAAACAACTGATGTTTTTAAACCGTTTCCGTTAAGTGGGCCTTTGTCTGCAATTGCAGTTATCTGTGGAGTTAGAGTCGTTAGCGGTTGCTTGTCTGTGTGTGCTCAGAATCATTTTGTTGTGTGAGTCAATGGTTTGTTTGATATTCATCATGGCAGTTTGGTTATGTTTTAGTTTTTCCTCTGTATTTGTTTTATTTCCTGTCAGCGCTCTTATTTTTGTTCAGTTTCCTGCTTGTCTACCTGAGCGCTGTTTCCCCTCAGCTGCGGCTGATTGGCACCTGGCCACACCTGGTGTCTATCAGTCGGCTGCTATTTAGACCTGCCTTTCCCTCCAGTCAGTGGTGGAGTATTGTTTGCTGTAAGCTGCAAGCTGTATGCTGTGGACTGTTTGCTGTATCCTGTATGCTGATAGCTGTTTGCAGCTTACTGTCTTCAAGTTCCTCGTTTCCTGTTTGCTGGTTTCTTGTTCCCTGTTTCCAGTTTGCCTGTTCCTGGTTACTGGTTTGTGTTTTTCCTGAATTTTGGACATTAAATTATGTTTTCCTGCACCAAGCCTGCCATCTCTGCATCTTGGGGTTCGTCACCACCAATATGTGACAAGTGCCTGTCAATGAGTGCAAGAAATTTGCGTCCAATGTTCGTGCTTACGTTTTTGCTGAATGGGGGGTTGTACCAAAGTATGTTGTCCCGTTTTCTGTTTTTTCTTGTTTTAGTTGCTGGTGGGTCATATTGGAGGGTGTATAGGTATCCAATACACCCTCCAATTAGTATCCAATACACCCTCCAATATGACCCAATGATGTCAGCCAGCTTGAAAAAAATTATTTACAACCTACTCAGTGGCCTATTGGTTAGAGAGTCCGCCCTGAGATCGGTAGGTTGTGAGTTCAAACCCCGGCCGAGTCATACTGTACCAAAGACTATAAAAATGGGACCCATTACCTCCCTGCTTGGCACTCAGCATCAAGGGTTGGAATTGGGGGTTAAATCACCAAACATGATTCCAGGGCGCGGCCACCGCTGCTGCCCACTGCTCCCCTCACCTCCCAGGGGGTGATCAAGGGTGATGGTTCAAATGCAGAGAATAATTTCGCCACACCTAGTGTGTGTGTGTGACAATCATTGGTACTTTAACTTTTAATTTGTTACCAACTAATGGTGATGTCTGTGATTTAAACTTTTGCCTGTGACTATTAGCAGAGAGACACCTCTTTTATCAAAATTCTCTTAAGTTGAGGTACAACTGTATCAACATTATAGCTTTTTCACTTAACATTGTCCCTTTGTGCTTTATTTTTTACAGTTCCACTGTTTTTTCTTGTTGTTTATTTAATTTCTGCCATTGGCCGCAAATAGGCCCAGATTAAGCCGTACGTATCGAAGACATTAGTTAATCATGTAACAATTGTGTAATAATTAAAGTGTAGAAGAAACACAATCTCGACTTGGACACATTTTCTGTCTGTAGGTGATAACATAATAGAGATCGGTGCAAACTGGATCCACGGGCCATCCGAGGAGAACCCAGTGTTTTTGTTGGCTCGACAATATGGACTGCTGGATCCAGGGGCCCTCAAGCCAGAGAACCAAGCCATGGACATCGGGGGACATCCTCCCTGGGTGCCCAATATATTCACCAGCTCAGGTGACTTTGATTCTAATGCTTAAATTTGTGACATACTTTTTTTTTAAAATGTTCAGCTTATTCATGACACATTTGTTTTTGTGTTATTTTTTTATGGGGACATTTTTCACAGCAATGATAATTGTTTTCAATTCCACACATTTTAGTCATCCTGGACAGTCAAACCAACAATTTTCCAAACTTCAAACACTTCCTTGTTTTTTCAATAACACTGTTCCAACCTTTTTTCTTACTACTTCATCCACATTTTCACCTATTTCAACCCTTTCTCCCTCAAAACTTTCCAGTTATTCAGGGTATTCGGACTATCTATTTGTTGTGTGCAAAAAATTTCACATTTTGCCACTTTCCTATACCTATCAATCATCAACCAATCAAAGTTTATTTATGTTTATTTAAGTGTCTCAAAGGGCTGCACAAGCCACAACGACATCCTCGGCTCAGATCCCACATAAGGGCAAGAAAAAACTCAACCCAATGGGATACAATGAGAAACCTTGGAGGGGACCGCAGATGTGGGGACCCCCACCCCGGGCGACCGGTGCAATGGACGTCGAGTGGATCTAGTTAATAGTGTAAGAGTCCAGTCCATAGTGGGGCCAGCAGGAGATCATCTTGAGTGGAGACAAGTCAGCAGCGCAGAGACGTCCCCAACTGATGCACAGATGAGTGGTCCACCCCGGGTCCCGATTTTGAACACCTGGCGCGTCAGCTGTGGTCACCTAATTGCCTCTCCACGCAGGAGAGGGGGGAAGAGCAGAAAAGAGACGGCAGATCAACTGGTCTAAAAGGGGGGGTCTATTTAAAGCAGACCTGGGCATTCTGCGGCCCACGGGCCGCATCCGGCCCTTTGTGCGTCCATGTCCGGCCCGCGTGAGGCCAATTATAAATTACAAAATAAATTTTAAAAAGTATCTATGTCGAGTGTGCAATACAACGGTGCTGCTTTTGTTTTGAAAATCGTTATTTGTATTACTTCCGTGTGGACGTATGCGTGTGCGTGATTGTGAGTGAATGTGAACAGCTGCAATCACAAAATAAAGTTGAAAAAACATCTATGTCGTGCGCGCAATACAACTGTGCTGCTTTTATTTTGAAAAGTATTATTTATGGGCGTGTGTCCGTGTGTAACCTGCGAGTGAAGGTGCACATGCAGCGACAAGTGATGCACGGTTTACACAAGAGACGCTAAAAAGAGAAAAGTTGATGACGAACGGCGTGTTTCCAACAAGACATGGACTGCAAAGCAACGTTCCCTCTAAGGTGCGTGCCTGCGCAATTGCGCACTGCTCAAGCGTCCGCTGCGCGCAGCAAATATATGCCGCGCACCAAATCAAATCCCATCTGAATTGTAAACAAAATAAACATATTTTTTCTATGTAATTTTGCAATGCAACTTTGAGTGACAGTGACAACAAGCAGCTCTAACGGTGTTCGTCAACACCGTTCAATTGAACACCGTTCAATTATTGTAACGTCTATCGAGAAGCTTCGAGGACAGGAATTATATCGATCACTTTATTGAGCAAAACTGTTTATATTCGGACATAACCACACCAAAAACATGAGTAAAACAATTCTATCTCGAAAAACTAGTCATTTTCTGCCGTACAAACCAGGCCAAAACCAACTTGTCATCTGTCACCAACACGCATAGCACTAAACCACTGGTGCGTTTATGGCCACACAAAAAGTCGGACAACTCAAACACCACACAAAGTTACCCTATGACTCCTCAGTCATACTTGTGCTTATTTTACTGTCATTTATTATTAATGTTAATTTATTTATATTAGTCATGGAATGCTGTTACACACACTATGTTGAAGTATTACTATTATTATTAATTATTATTATTATTATTATTTATCTTACGGTATATATCAAAAATAATATTGAGCAAAATTTAATTGAAAAATTGTCGATGTGGCCCTCCAGCAGTGCTCGGGTTGCTCATGCGGCCCCCGGTAAAAATGAATTGCCCACCCCTGATTTAAAGGCTAGTGTATACAAATTAGTTTTAAAATGGGACTTGAATGCTTCTACTGAGGTAACATCTCTAACTGTTAGGGCATTCCACTTATACCACTTATTGTCTATCAAAAAGTGTTATCACTTCCAGCTTTTTCAACCAATTTCAAAAAATGCTTCTCGACAATGTTAGCCAATTGCTAGCATGCTAATGTTATCATGCTAGCTTTTTAGCAGATTTTTCCGAGGATACACCTCAGAGTCAAGTATTTTGTAACTTGACATATGCTATTTGTTAGCATGTTAGCTTACTAGCTTTTTTTCTGATTTTGTTGGTACATTACTCAGGAGTCCTAGATTTCATTACGATGCTATCTGGTTAGCATGCTAACTGTTAGCATTTCAGTACAGCTTGGGCTTTTCGGCATTCACACGCAATTTGTACCGAAATGGCATTTTCTAGTTATAGTTGTGATTTTATACAGTGTTTTTTTTTTTTTTAATCAAAGGTCGCAAGTTAAGCCTTGAGGATGTGTATCCTGCCAAGGAGATGTTTGATGAGCTGCTGGATGAGAGCTCAGAGTTTCAGGAGAGAGGAGGAGAACCTTGGCCCACCGTGGGTCAATTTATCCGTGCAGAGGTATGACCATCAATCACAACAGTCTTTTACCACAGCAATAGACCGTAACATTTGTCTTGTTTCGACACAGGTGCTACGAAGAGCAGCCGACAAGTGGAAAATAACCGATGCAGCCACAATATCTTTATTACGGTGCATGATCAGCACCATTTTGAAGGTGGAATGTTCTGTTAATGGAACTCACAGCATGGATGACCTCGGCTTGGGTGCTTATGGCCTCTATAAAACTCTGCTGGGACTTGATTGCACCTTGCCAGGGTTTGTAGTTCAACTTGTAATACAACTTTTAATAATCCAACTTGCAACAGTACATTATTAGTCTTTAAACACAGACGGCGTGGCGAAGTTGGTAGAGTGGCTGTGCCAGCAATCGGAGTGTTGCTGGTTACTGGGGTTCAATTCCCACCTTCTACCTTCCTAGTCACGTCCGTTGTGTCTGTGGGCAAGACACTTCACCCTTTGCCTCTGATGGCTGCTGGTTAGCGCCTTGCATGGCAGCTCCCGCCATCAGTGTGTGAATGTTTGTGTGAATGGGTAAATGTGGAAATACTGTCAAAGCGCTTTGAGTACCTTGAAGGTAGAAAAGCGCTATACAAGTACAACCCATTTATCATTTATTAGTACATCAGGGGTGTCAAACGTACGGCCCGGAGGCCGTATCAGGCCCGCGAACAGGTTTAATCCGGCCTAGGGCCCGCAAAATAAGTTTAAGTATGACATGAGCTGCAGTTTGTTAATGAAAGAAACTGCTGTTCTAAATGTGTCCACTGGATGTCGCAATAGCAATTCAAGTGTAACCCACATCACACATGACACTGTTTAAAGATGACGTGTCAGCTGACTTTAAGCACCCTCTGGATTGGCTGCCGCTACTCCAATCAGCGTCGATTATGGCTGGCAGCAGACTAATGCTTTAGCAACGCACAATACCTTCTTTTATTGTAAATTATCCACTCAACAGATAAAATTTACGAAACGGTAAAATGCAAAGTCAACATGACCATTATCGTTGTAGTTAAATTTCCGCGCAGCGCCCGCGGTTTGTTGACGGCAAGATGTGCACCCTGAACTCCATTGTAAAAACGTGTGTTTCTACATTTGTTGTTTGTTCTATTTTATTTTATGATTAAATCTACCATGTTCACATTGGTTACATTTGTAGTTATTTTACCTTTAATTCTGCTTTCGTGGTGTCATTTTGATCATTGGGGCGGTATAGCTCGGTTGGTAGAGCGGCCGTGCCAGCAACTTGAGGGTTGCAGGTTCGATCCCCGCTTCCGCCATCCTAGTCACTGCCGTTGTGTCCTTGGGCAAGACACTTTACCCACCTGCTCCCAGTGCCACCCACACTGGTTTGAATGTAACTTAGATATTGGGTTTCACTATGTAAAGCGCTTTGAGTCACTTGAGAAAAAGCGCTATATAAATGTAATTCACTTCACTTCACTTCATTGTTTTGATTATATTATAATTGTAATATTTGAATGATGGTAAATGAATGTGTTGTGGCAGTTGTGGATGTCACAAATGTGGTGGTTTGATGAAACACTCGGTTGCTTTTCCGAACACGTCTTTAATGAACTGCCAACGTGATAATGTTGAACAGGAAGTGCTTGAAGTTTAATGGCTTTGTAAAAACATTTGAGACATAGTCTAAGTTCATGGTGTTTTGGAAACGGCACCAATTTTCCACTAATTTGAAGTGTTTTGCCAAGAGGATTATTTGTCATGTGTACATTTTCAGAATGGGCTTGTTCTATTTTTGGCCAAAGAAAACAATTTTGAAGTTGCCTTTATTTTTAAGTTATCATGCCATGATTTTACCAGTCCGGCCCGCGTGGGAATAGATTTTCCTCCATGCGGCCCCTGGGATAAAATTAGTTTGACACCCCTGCAGTAGACTGTTCGTCTTATGTTGTATTTTCTGTCTTATTCCAGTGGTTATGAAGGTCTCCTGCGAAACCTGATGTCTGAGCTTCCCGCTGGTCTGGTGAACTACAATAAGCCAGTGCGCTGCATCCACTGGAACAACACAGAGAAGGCAGACACACACCTGACTGTTGAGTGCGAAGACGGGGAGAGGGTGGCTGCTGATCATGTGATCGTGACGGTGCCTCTAGGTATGATGGGGTGTAGAAGAGTGCACTACTAATAGTCTTTGATCAGCTCCTATGTAGTCTTAAGCTTCTTTCAAAGAGGTATGGCTCACTTTATTGTCACTGCACAAATTGGGCAATGACATCAGGCACAAAAAGTACAAATACAGATACAAAACGATATTTTTCACATCCCTGGCAGTTTGAGTATTTAAGTAAAAACAGTTGTGTAAACATTGCGGTCTTGCGCAAATATGAGAATTAACTCTTCAGGGCAATAATTACATAAAAACTGTTCTTAAATTGGTTTGTTCTGGATCTTAATGTCTTATAACCCTACTGACCTTATAAGTACAGTAGTCTCCCATTAAAAACAATTTAATTAGTGCTTGCCCTCCCCCCCAACAGCACCATTTTAACATGTAACATACATTTTAGATAAGAAATTTTGTATAAAAACAATACAATAGAATGTACTACTAACAACTACAGTAGTTTTATGAAGTGATGTAGAAATAATATTAAGGTACAGCATTTACCGTGAAAATTTACTTCTAGGGTGTCTCCTTCCAGCTGCTTCTCCGTCAAACACACCATCAGCAGCTTTTTCATATTTTAATGGACGAATGTCCACTGTTTCGATATTATTTTAACAACGACATATTCTGCTTCAGTATGGTGCAGACTGGCAGTGATACGCTGGAATTGTTTTGCCAAGTCGGCGACACGCTCGGTAGTGTTTTTGATGATTTTTTTTCTTTAATTCAATGAATATCCTGTGCTTCTTCTTCTCAGCACTGTCCTTCACACTCACCTCCTTACTTGCCATGGTTAGAAAAACAAAGTTATGTCTATATCTTTCTTTAAGCTAATGCTAGGGGGTAAGACCAGGGGCCGTACTTATCAAGCTTCTTAGAATTACTCCTAAGAAGTCTGCTAAGAGTTGACTTAAGAGTAAATAAATTATTCGCTGAAAGCTGCACTTAAAAGTTAGTTATCAAGCGTCTTACTCACACTTTCAGCGAAGTGTAGGACTGAATCTTAAGTGTCACACTCAGAGCTGAATTACGACATTACTATGTGCCGTAAACGGAATTTTAGGTGACGTCATTTCTGTGTCCATAGAAATGACCAATCACGGAAGGGAATCCGTTGTCTAAGAATAAAGAAATATCTTGGAAATATTTAAGTGGACAATGGGAGTGTATATTTTGACAATAAACTACAAAATAATACAAAACAAACTAGTCCCCGCCGGCACTCACGCTACCGCTCCCTCTCTTCTATCGCCCACACACTCACTGACGTCACTCACCTCACGGCCACACACATACGCTACTGTCATAACATTTTCTTTCCAATTCATTAATTGGGCAACTAATTTGAAACTGGTGTGGGTGGCTCTATATATACTAGCCCACTGCAGACACATGCAGAAATCAACAAGGAATCGAAAAGTATTAAATCTGTGACAAAAATAATATCCGCTCTGTCTAAACGATACCGTTTGATCAGCTGCTCGTCATCAAAAAAAACCAAAACATTGTTCCGTTCCCTGAACGTTCGCGCACGTCTCTCTCGCCTCAGTGCCATCCCCTGCTGGCAACTCCTAACCACTTAAGACACCTCTGAAGGTCTCTTAAATATCGTGGAGAGTAGGAGTGATTCTTAGAATAAGAACGTTGATAAAAAGCTTTTATTCTTAAGTTTGAGAGTAGGACTAAATTTCGCAAATTCTCAGGACTTAAGTGTAAAATGGCACTCTAAGAAGCTTGATAAGTACGGCCCCAGATGTTTTGAGCAGATCTTACGAGGTTTAATGTTTACATTTGCTACGCCAACTAATGGCAGGGATGCTTGTAACTGAAATGCTTGCAACTTATAACATAACAGTTAGCCGAGAGACAGCTCTTATCTCAAAACACTCTTAGGTTGAGGTGCCACCGTATAGACTGGCACTTAACGTTGTCAAACTAATAATAATCTGATTGCTGGATGACATGTTGCTTTGTGAAAAACAAACGCTGTGGTTGTACAAACCCCAAAACCAGTGAAGTTGGAGCGTTGTGTAAATCGTAAATAAAAACTAAATACAATGATTTGCAAATCCTTTTCAACCTATATTTAATTGAATAGACTGCAAAGACAAAATACTTAACGTCGCTACATCTGTAAGTGCAAGTTAAAACTCTACTATGCAAAGCGAAAGCCATTTATCAACAACACCCAGAAACGCTGCCGGCTTCGCTGGGCCCGAGCTCATCTAAGATGGAATGATGCAAAGTGGAAAAGTGTTCTGTGGTCTGACGAGTCCACATTTCAAATTGTTTGTGGAAACTGTGGGCGTCGTGTCCTCCGGACCAAAGAGGAAAAGAACCATCCGGATTGTTATAGACGCAAAGTTCAAAAGCCAGCATCTGTGATGGTATGGGGGTGTATTAGTTCCCAAGGCATGGGTAACTTACACATCTGTGTAGGCACCATTAATGCTGAAAGGTACATACAGGTTTTGGAGCAACATATGTTGCCATCCAAGTAACGTTATCATGAACGCCCCTGCTTATTTCAGCAAGACAATGCCAAGCCACGTGTTACAACAGCGTGGCTTCATAGTAAAAGAGTGCGGGTACTAGACTGGCATGCCTGTAGTCTAGACCTGTCTCCCATTGAAAATGTGTGGCGCAATATGAAGCGTAAAATACGACAACAGAGACCCCGGACTGTTGAACAACTTAAGCTGTACATCAAGCAAGAATGGGAAAGAATTCCACCTAAAAAGCTTCAAAAATTGGTCTCCTCAGTTCCCAAATGTTTACTGAGTGTTGTTAAAAGGAAAGGCCATGTAAAACAGTGGTAAATGCCCCTGTGCCAACTTGTTTGCAATGTGTTGCTGCCATTAAATTCTAAGTTCATGATTATTTGCCAAAAAAAATTAAGTTTCTTAGTTCGAACATTAAATATATTGTCTTTGCAGTCTGTTGAATATAAGTTGAAAAGGATTTGCAAATCATTGTATTCTGTTTTTATTTAGGATTTACACAACGTGCCAACTTCACTGGTTTTGGGTTTTGTAATACAGTGGAACCTCGATTTAAGAACTCAATTTGTTCTTGAAAAGGGTTCGTAAATGAAAACATTCGTACAGTGAAGCACATGTCTCCAAAAGAAACTGTAAATATGAATAACGGGTTCTAACTTCGACAAAAGTCCATATTTTAGCAAAAGTGTGTACACTTTCAACACAATATAAAGTGCTATATAGTAGTGTATATCAAACTAACATAAGTTTCTTTATTAACAAGCCAAAACAATAACGATGACATACAAATCACTAAAATCTTCAATGCAAGCAGGCACAAAATGGCTGCCAGTGGGACACACAATGAATGAAAGAAGCGTTGGTATCAAAGGCACATTTGGCTCGGCACAAAAGCCCGTAAACCGAAAAGTTCGAAGGGGTTCGTAAAAAACCCACAGGTGAATAAATGCCATCTGTTCATTTTGCAGCTAGTTGCAGCTTTTGATACCTGTTAGATGGACGCCATTCTGTGTCATCAGCACTACAGAAAAAATGCTAGTTTAAAAAGCGCCATACTGTAGTTTGTATTCCTTGTGAGTAAATCTTAATATTAGTTTGTCCTTACTTGTCTTTATCCAGGCTACCTAAAGAAGCACTATTCCACACTGTTCCATCCTCCTCTTCCTTTACACAAGATGCACTCTGTACAGAGACTCGGCTTCGGCACCAACAATAAAATATTTGTGGAGTTTGATTCGCCATGGTGGGACGACGACTGCCAGGTCATCTACTTGGTGTGGGAGGATGAGGTGAGTTGTCACATCCAATACCACAGCTGTAGCTAAACAATGATAACAGAAAAGGTCATGTTGTGAGAAAATCTTTGAATCGCTGCCTTCTCTCACCCTCTGTAACGAAGCGTGGGCCACAATAAGTAAGAATAACACATTTTTCTCATCACGGTTCAGGACGCCATAGTGGACCAGGTGCAGGATGTCCAGGGATCTTGGATAAAGAAATTATTTGGCTTCACTGTGGTAGAACCCACTGAAAGGTCAGCAGTTATTTGTGCATAAAACATGTTTTACCCGATCTGTGGGGGTGCCCCGTTTTGCGTGAAGAAGCGCATGTAAATTATCATTCAATGAGCTACAGGGCACTTCATTTTCAGTTTTAGTGCAAAGGTACAGTATCTCCTGTATTAAAAAATAATACGGAATTTGTTTTTTCACCTGTAATATATATTAACATATCTCCTGTATGAAAAAAACTTCTTGAAGTATGCATTTTTTGCGTCTTGAGCGCAGTAAGTGCAGTCTATCTCTAATGAGTGCACTTTCGGCGCTAAAGAAAAGTAGGTTTCATTGTGAATGCACTCCAGAACTGCTTCTAAAATGCCCATAAAAAGTGGTACGTGTCTGCTGTATGTTTGCAAACATAGCAAAACGCCACTCATTTTATCATGAGCATGATAAAATGAATGTGTAGTTTATGATGACGGGTCTCCATGGTGAAAGCCGCATAGACGTGCAAAAACGTATTTTAAATAAGGCGGTCTGCACTAGTTATGAATAGCACGTGCAATGTTAGTAGATCGCTTGCAACACGTCCACTAATAGTACACGCAATGTATAGATTGCACACGCTGTTTAACGCGTGTTGTTTGGATCTTAGTGGACCAGGGATACAGTATTGTATAGCCATGGTAGAAAGCAGTGGCGGGCCGTGCGTTTCCCACCTAGGCCTCCAGTGATGTCCGACTTCAAGGATTACCTGTCAAAATACCATAATTGATGTCACCACATGACCATTGCGGGAGAAATACTATACAGAAACACATTTACGCACTACTGTGCATTGAAACACCTCAACAGTGTACAAAACAGGTTTTTTTCTGGCACATTGAAACACCTCAACAGTGTACAAAACAGGTTTTTTTCTGGCGCATTTAAAAATCAATGAACCCGCATCAGCAATTAAAGCATATCTTATGTGGTACGGTCAAAATTTAAATTGCAAAAAACATATTAAACGTGAAAAAAAAGCTAAATAAAATATTTGAACTCACAATTTGTAGTACCCATTCGACGCCATATAAGCCGGTGGTGCCCATCGTAGTCGGTTGATTCGAATGGAAATGGCGAGCATTTCCCCATTTCATGGCCAGAACAGCTGAGCTAGCTGGCCGACATCGTCTCACAGGATGTATTTTCTCTTTAAATATCCTTCTTGAAAATGGCCTTGCAAATATATATCTGCCACCTAATCAACGTTTTGTTCTCCTTCTTTGTGGGTTACGGCGCAACACTTCCTGCTTCCTGCTAAGTTGCAACTTGTGAATGGATACTCACTTTGGAATGACAAGTGAGTATCCAATCACAGTCTCGTTAGCATCAGGCTACCTAGATAGGCTACTGTCAACAACTTGTGATCTGATTGGCTATCGCAACTGTCTCTCAACTCTATGTGTTTTTCAAATTCATCCACTAACGTGAGTATCCAATCGCAGGACGCGTAAACGTCACGTTCAACGTGAGGCCATCTAGAAGTCCTTACTGACAACGACTCGTGATCTGATTGGCTATCGCAATTATCTATCAACTGTATGTGCCCGATCACTTACAATGCACGGACGCCCACGTTGTTGATTCTGAAGGCCCCGGGCAGATTTTGTACAGCATAAGCTAGCTGAATTCTGATTGGATAAAAACTCTAACCTAAAAACAACAGCATTGGAAGGAGCATAATATGACATGAAGAGAATATGAATACTTTTAGATATTTGGGGAAAGTAAATACAAAAAGTATTGTACCTATAATTATGGTCGTGATTCCTGGTTATGTTAAGCCAGCAGAGAAGGCCTTGCTGGCCCTGACGACACACCACTGGTAGAAAGTGATTTAGTCAGCTGAGTTTCTATGTGTGAGGGTTATTTAGGAGTGTACAAAAGGGTTAGGAGGAAAGATCTAGGACTATTTTTCCATAAGATTTTGGTTGAACTCCAAATTATTTAAGGCTTCCGGGGGTTTCACTGTATATGGTTTTGATTGGACAATGACGGTGTTGAAAGTGCCTTAAACATTCTTGTTGCTGTTGCATACTTAGTTTACTGGATAAAAACTGAGATAACCCTCAGGTACGGCCATGTTTTATGTGGCTGGATCGCCGGGCATGAGTCCGAGTACATGGAGACTTTACCTGAGCAGGAGGTCCTGCACGCCGTCACTCAACTCGTCCGCATGTTTACAGGTGAATAGGTAGCTTTTAATGGCTTTTTTACACAAAGAGTTGACACTAACCGTGCGTGTTTTAGGCAACCCCATCATCAGCCCACGCAGAATCCTGCGCTCTCAATGGTTTAACAACCCCTGGACATGCGGATCGTACAGTTACCCTTCAAAAGGTTGCTCATTGCAAGACTTGGAGAACTTGATGGAGCCTTTGCCTTCGAAGCCATCACCGTCACAAGTTTGTGTACATTGCGGAATTTGTTTTCAAGTGTTCCCATTAACTTACACACATTTTGGTTGCAGCCCCTGCAGGTGTTGTTTGCTGGGGAGGCGACTCATCCTACCTACTACTCCACCGTCCATGGAGCTCTTCTCACTGGCTGGAGGGAAGCTGACAGGCTGGTCGCTCACTACTCTTCCAGTCAGCCACAGAATCGTATGGCGAAGCTTTAAAAAAGTTAACACTGCTCCGATTTGTCTACTGTATCATGAATAGAATTATATATTTAACTGATACAACATCCTTTATCTTTTTTAATCAGGGCCATACAAGCAATTTATGTCAGTTATTGGTCTAAATTAAGATGAATTGAGGCCCAGCATTTAATGGGAAAGGGGAATAAAAGCAATACAGCCATTTGCATGTTCTTTCTACTTTATGGACTTCCCACATCATTCATCAAAATCCCTGACTACATCCAATAATATGGTTATTTTTTAGATACTACATTTATTACAAGTCTTTTTTCCAAGATGGCGCCGCTGTAGTGGCTGCTGGTGGCAGTAGCTCTGTGCTCTTGTGTCATCCTGATGTTTCCCTCTTGTTTTCATGTAGGGGGTTTTGCCTTTTGGTAAGGGACCCTTTGGGACTGTGTGACAAGGGGTGGCACTTTTGTGACTTCTGCTGTGCTTTTTTGTGAACTTCTGGATCTGCCTCCCGGGAACCTTTTGGCCATAGAGACCAGCTGCTGGGTCTCTGCCACACCAGAGTCTGTTTGGAGAGACAGGGCTGCGGAGCTGGCGCTGAGTGCCGAGACGGACAAGCTTCACAGTGTCTTGGCTGAATGAGCAGGTATCGGACACCTCGGTCTCCTTGGACGCTCATCCATGCGGACTGGACACTGGCCGAGAGTTGGTGGGCGACCGAGGGTGGAGTCGGCTCTCTTGGTTGCTTTGTTGGGTCTGCTCCTGTCTCTGGCTATGCTTCCCCCACACCAGCAGACAATGGTGTGGAACACCGCAGAGGCCACCACAGTGTATATGTAATTTTTCTTGTTGTTTTACTTTTGTGGCTGTGTAGAAATGACTGGTTGCATCAGCTCTGCTCCTTTAATGTCTTTAATGTCCTTTGTTTGTTTTACCATGAATTGATTAACGTGGACCCCGACTTAAACAAGTTGAAAAACTTATTCGGGTGTTACCATTTAGTGGTCAATTGTACGGAATATGTACTGTACTGTGCAATCTACTAATAAAAGTCTCAATCAATCAATCAATGTGTTTTTTGAAGTTTCCCTCTTACACACATGCTTATGTGTGCTATGGCTATGAGTTTTTTCCCCCATTTGCCTCAGTCTGAACCCCCTCTCCAGGGGCCCAGGCTTAGACAGAATATTCTTCTCCCCCACCCCTCCCCTCCCCAGCGTTTACCTGTTTCTCACCTTTTTGTAAGGGGCGACGGAAGTTGGCAGACCCATCAGTGATCCTGTTCTGTCTCCCTGTAATGTTTGTCTGCTCTTGAATGGGATTGTGCTCTGAAAATCTTAATTTCCCCACGGGGATTTCTGATTCTAATTACTACAAGCTATAGAAACAGTGTTAGTTCACATCTTATGTATTACTGTACATGTACACAGTAATTGAACAATAATCATTCATGTTCTGTGGAAAGAGAAGCAGTGGGTCTTTTTAATTTGTTGAGAATTTTAATATTGTTTATGAAGAAGTTACATTTATACAGTTTTTTAATATTTCGCAGCTGAGATAGGCTCCAGCACCCCCCGCGATCCCAAAAGGGACAAGCGTTAGAAAATTGGATGGATGGATGGGCCTTTTAAGTCAATGGACTAGAGGAGAAATTCAAAGTGAAAATGTAGCAAATGAATACAAACCAGTTTAAAATCCAAACTGTCTTCAGCAACTATTAATTAATTAATTAATTACTATATCAGCTTACTTTGTTTGTGTTACTTCCAAATTAACCCGAGTTTAACTCTTGTTTGAAATGTTCCACTGTTTGGTACAGCGTTATTCTGCAATTCGTGTATTGTCCTGCTCGGGGCAGTATCGTACAGCTCCCTTAAATCTACTGAAAACCGTAGAGGAAGAAAATGACAGGAAGTGTTTGGAGTCCTTTTGTAAACAGTGGTGCGCATCCTTTTTTTTTACGTTTAATCGTTAACATGATAAAGTCAATATACAGATATAAGGTAATATAAAAACAAGTCAATAGACTTATCAAGGCCATGAAACTGTACCGGTCACTCTGCAATGTCGCTAAGTTTCGAACCACATTTGACTTTGGAGGACGGGAAGTGGCGCACTGGTTCCCTGGACACATGGCTAAAGGTGACTGCTAGTTTTTGGCATAAAATACACTAAAAAATGTACTATATTATAATTGTATATCCCTGACTATTTTTAATAGCCTGGTGTGTAACAGAATATTATTATTTTATTGCAGGTTTGAAACAAATGAGAGCCAGCCTGAAGAATGTGGACTGCATCGTAGAAATTCATGATGCCAGAATATCCTTTCTGAATCTAAACAACTACAAATGTGAGCTTCATTCACTAACAAAAAAAAAGGCCAATTTAAATATTGCATAATGTTGGATATAGAGAACATACAAACCCTTTATTTATTAAATCACAATTATTAAAATTCAACGAGTTGGTGCATTTGCAAACATCTAAAATGCAAAACTATAACCTGCTACCCAAGAATGTACAAAAATTATTCTCAACAAAAGAGGAGAAATATAACCTTAGAGGAAAATCTAATTTAAAACATTTGTATGCTCGCACAACACTTAAAACCTTCAGTATATCTGTATGTGGAATTAAATGATGGAACGGATTAAGCAAATAAATCAAACAAAGCACCAATATGATTCAGTTTAAGAGACTGTTCAAACTACAAGTGTTCACAAAGTACACAGAACAATAATTATGATGAACATCTTGAACCCTTTATCTCTCCATTTTTTTTATTGAGACAAAGATTATTTATGTATTTAATATTAGTATGCTTACTATTGTATATTATTTATTGATTTGTTCAGTGTTCTGTTACAGAGAACAAGGAAATTGGATAAAATTGCTATGGTATGAAAAGGGGTAGGGTTAAATAAGCTCTGCTTTTTCCTACTCCTTTTCGGACGTGCTGTAATGAAACAACTGGAATTGTGTGATGCATTACATTGTATCGTATGCATGTTGGAAATAAACTGAAACTGAACTAAACTGAATTATGGCTCTTAGGGGGTTTTGTTTTGCTCATGTATTTATGCTATGATAATTGTCTTTAACGCGAAGCACATTCCCTTCTCTGGAAGAAACCCTTTGTTTCAGGAAACTCTGGATGTCAAACCACACCTGCTAGTTCTTAACAAAATGGACCTTGCTGACTTGTCAAACAAACAGGTGCTGTATGCATTCAAACTATTTAAAAAAAATAAAAAAATTCTGCTGTTACATTTTGTCACATTTTCTCTACAGAGGATCCTAAAGGAACTAAATACAAATGGAGTGCAGAATGTTGTATACACAGACTGTCTCAAGCAGCGAGATGAGAACGTCAAAAAGGTACACGCAATATCTGCTTGCAGACAATCACATTGTCTAAATTACTTTCTTCTAATTCTTCTATTGTGCAGTTGATGCCGACGTTGGTGGAGATTATAGAAAAGTCAAACCGCTTTAACAGAGAAGAGGTATACACAAAGTAGCAATGTGTGTCCTTTAGTGGATAAATAAAAGTCCATGCTTTGTTCTATAAATTACATGTCATTTTGTCACTTCCAGAATATGAATTATTGCCTGATGGTGATTGGAGTGCCCAATGTGGGAAAGTCATCACTTATTAACTCAATAAGAAGAACATATTTGAAAAAAGGTACTGTAAAACTGCTACTTGATACCGAGCATGTTTATTTTTCTGTATGACATGGGCTTCTTTCACACAGAGCAATAACTACAGAAGAACTGAAATTTTTGATTTGGAATTTATTTGCCTGTGACTTTCATACAGCTAGTAATGTAGACCTGCTCAGTGACCTTGTGGTTAGTGTCCGCCCTGAGACTGGAAGGTTGTGAGTTCAAACCCCGGCCGAGTCATACCAAATACTATAAAAATGGCACTCAGCATCAAGGGTTGGAATTGGGGGTTAAATCACCAAAATGATTCCTGAGCGTGGCCACAGCTGCTGCTCAATGCTCCCCTCACCTCCCAGGGGGAGAACATGGGGATGGGTCAAATGCAGAGGATAATTTCACCACACCTAGAGTGTGTGACTATTGTTGGGACTTTAACTTTTAATTTTAATATTGCTGAAATGAGGGCACTGTTTCCCACGGGACTGCAATCTATTTGTGGCAGTGGGCTTTGGGGGTTTAAATAGCGTTATTGTCTTAATTTGCATGGATGTAAAACAAATATGTTTAGAAATAAAAAATATATTTCTTCTGTGGCTTATTTTTGGGTTTGTTTGTCCCAGGCAAAACAGAGGCCTTTTAGATTGTGAATTTGTCTCCAAAAGTGTCCAATAAGATCAGAAAATGTTGCTAGATTTCTCATTAGTCACTTTTTAAAAAATTAGAACCCACAGGGCTATGAATAAAAGTTGAAATTAAAGTCCCAACAATATTGTGGTGAAATTCTCCTCTGCATTTGACCCATCCCCATGTTCACCCCCTGGGAAGTGAGGGGAGCAGAGAGCAGCAGCAGTGGCCGCCCTCGGTAATCATTTGGGGATTCCAACCCTTGATGCTGAGTGCCAAGCAGGGAGGCAATGGGTCCCATTTTTATAGTCTTAGACTTAGACAAACTTTAATGATCCACAAGGGAAATTGTTCCACACAGTAGCTCAGTTACAAAGGATGGAAAGGACAATGCAGGTATAAAATAGACTAAAAATGTACCGTAGTAGCAATATAAAATATAACATATGTACGTAATAATATTTACATAATCTATATACAGTATATCATATATACTGATATATTTTTATATCATATATACAATATATAACAATTACATGTACAATATTACAGTATATGTCTTTGGTATGACTTGGCTGGGGTTTGAACTCACGACCTTCCAGTCTCAGGGCAGACACTCTAACCACAAGGCCACTGAGCAGGTACTTTTTGATTATAGCACAAAGTTGCTAAACTGTCAACATCGATCCTTCCTGCTACAGCTTCTTATTCTCTGGCTGACTAGGTTTGTTGCATGAGGAGTGTTAAAAAGCAGAGTTACAGGGCTACATTAACCCTGCCATCTACGGTACGGAGTTGAAACTACGAGTTCCATTCCCATTGTAATGTGTTTATGACCGAATGCGAACAGAGAACGTTAAATATACTTGTGGCGGTCCAAATATATTCCTGACAGGCCGCAAAAAATAAACAATTGAATGGGAACACTGAACTGTATGCGCTTTCACACGAAGCCGGAGGAAATTACAACCGAAAACAGGAATGCCGTTTTTTCAGGCAGTACGAAAGGTACTTTGAATAATTTGTTTCTTTCAGGCCGTGCGTCCCGAGTAGGTGGCGAGCCCGGTATAACTCGAGCAGTCCTCACTAGAATTCAGGTAACTCGAATGTTTTTCTTTCTACTTCATTGTTTATGCGCATGTGTATACAGTGTTGTTTATTCCATCAGGTGTGTGAACGCCCCATAGTGTATCTACTGGATACACCGGGAGTCTTGCCTCCGCAAATTGAGAGTGTTGAAACGGGCATGAAGCTGGCGTTATGTGGTAAGTGAACCCAACACGCTTAATTACTAGTAAACACAATTACTAAACATGCGTGTGCTGCTCTCCAGGAACTATACTGGACCATTTAGTCGGTGAGGATATCATTGCTGACTACTTGCTCTATTCTCTGAACAGATTGGAAAAATTCAGGTATCAATTTGATGTTTGTGTTCCATTGTTTATCTAGATGGTGATTCATTTTTGTGTTGCGTTTGTGTGCAGTTACGTGGAAAAATACAACCTGCAGGAGCCCAGCGATGACATCCAGCACATCCTCAAACACATCGCGGTGAAACTGGGGAAGACGCAGCGGATCAAAGCCATCACTGGAGTTGGTGAGCGAGAACAAGTGGTACAAACACATTTGATTACAAGCAAGCAGGAATACGCTATACAGTTGTCCTTCGCCACATCGCGCTTCAAATATCGTGGCTTCACCACAGGGCAGATTTTTTTAAGCATATTCTACAATTTTTGGGGGATAAATTAAGCATTTTCCAGTATCAAAATGGCTAAAATAACTAAAAGTATTAATACAACAGTAGGATTGCCCTGTCGATGGCACCAAACCAGAGTTTGCTATTCAGTATCGTGGCTACTGATTGGCTCAGCCTCAGGCAGCATTACTATATTGGATTAAAATAATGTAAATGTGACTGAAGGGGGTTATTTATGTCTAATTAATAATGAATTATTCCTACTTGGGATAAATTAATTTATAGCGGTCATGTCCGGAACCATAAGCGATAAACAAGGGTCGACGGTAAAAGGAAAAGTATTTGGCCTCCACAGGAAGTCAAAAAGTGGTTGCTACAGTGGAAAATAAAAAAATTGGATGACAATATCCTTCATAGCAGGGGTGTCAAACTCAAATACAGAGTGGGCCAAAATTTAAAACTGAACAAAGCCGCGTGCCAAGGTTGAACAAATTAATGTTTTAATAGGGACCCAAACAAGTTTTGCATTGAATATTGAACAACCAAGGCTTATATAACTTTATAGTGACATGCAAAATCGAGTTTCAAATAATCATAATAATAATTAAAATATATCAATGGCATATCAAATACAATTTAAATAAAAATGTAATGCCTCTTTTTTATTTGCAGCCTTCTGAGGTAAATATCAACATTAACTTTTTCCACAGGCTAATACATTTGAAAATAAAATAATGAATAAACCAACCATTCAGGACTTTAAACTGCTCAGTTTGCAACACACTGATCTAATCTGATGTGCCCAAGCCAGATACCTGGCATCTTTTCTTGGATGCTAGTTCATTGGGGGGGGGGGGGGGTTGAGGTGCAGGCAGCATACCCCTTCCCCTTTGAGCTGTCCTGGATGAAATGAAATTCTTTTTTCCAATCATTTTGGAACTTGCAAGCGTATTTCTTCTTCTTACTTGTCGTCGCCATGTCTCTTCTTCGTTCTTCTGCTTCGTCTCCTTCTAGTTGTGTGTGCAGTTGTGCGCTGAGCTCCAAAAGCCGTAGATGTTATTGTAGCGACCCGGAAGAGTTAGTGCTGCAAAGGGTTCTGGGTATTTGTTCTGTTGTGTTTATGTTGTGTTACGGTGCGGATGTTCTCCCGAAATGTGTTTGTCATTCTTGTTTGGTGTGGGTTGACAGTGTGGCGCATATTAATAACAGTGTTAAAGTTGTTTTTACGGCCACCGTTAGTGTGACACGTATGGCTGTTGACCAAGTATGCCTTGCATTCACTTGTGTGTGTGTGTGAGCGTGTGCTTGAAATCAACGTTATCATTAAACCAGTTAAAAGATAATACAACGTGTCAGCATTTCTCGACATCTTCGAGTAAAGACCATTGTTAAACCCATCCAACGCTACATTATTATGTGACTGGGCCGGCACGCTGTTTATATGGAGGAAAAACGGACGCCTGGACAGCATGCGGCTGGGGTGACGGTTTCAGGTGAGATAGGACGCTAAAGGCAGTGCCTTTAAGGCACGCCCCCAATATTGTTGTCCGGGTGGAAATCGGGAGAAATTCGGGAGAATGGTTGCCCCGGGAGGGGCACTGAAATTTGGGAGTCTCCCGGGAAAATCGGGAGGGTTGGCAAGTATGCCCCAATCATTAATTCTAAATCAAATATTTTCATAGCCAGAGCATAAAAAATATGTATGACCTTCTAAATACTTGTAATAACACTCTTTAGTCACATTAACACTCTTTTAATCCTGAACCAATCAGCAAGCACAATACTGAACCGCGTGATCGGATTGGTTTGTTGGCCAATACTACTGTAGTGGTGATTTTTTTTACTTTATTTAGCCATTGTTATGCTTGAAAATTATTCTTTAATGACCCAGAAATGGTAGAATTGTCACGGCCATAGCGCATTCCAATGTGCCCTCATCTTTGCGCTCTGCTTGCCGCGCCTCGGGACGCGCCCACGGCCGCGTCACACCCACATGCCGGCAAGGCTGTGGGCAATCAGCAATCAGCAATCAGCGCACCTGGACCCGATGAGAGGGAGCTGTATAAAGGACCAGTGGACCCAAGGATCCAGGCGGGAACTTAGTTTCTCAATGGTGTACCCCCCCCCCCCCCCCCCCCCTTTTCTCTTGGGCAAAAGACCAGGCTCACCAACTGAGGGGATCCTGGTGAGCCATACGTCTTTCCCCCAAGAGAAAAGGGGGGGTACACCATTGAGAAACTAAGTTCCCGCCTGGATCCTTGGGTCCACTGGTCCTTTATACAGCTCCCTCTCATCAGGTCCAGGTACGCTGATTGCTGATCGCCCACAGCCTTGCCGGCATGTGGGCGTGACGCGGCCATGGGCGCGTGCCGAGGCGCGGCAAGCAGAGCGCAAATATGAGGGCGCATTGGTATGCGCTCTGGCCGTGACAAGAATATGCTTAAAAATATATAAAAGTATTTAAAAAAAGCTGCATTATTTGAAGCGCGATGAGGAGAGGCACGACTATTGCAACCTTAAACCAACACAACTTTGTGTTTATTATTAATTTGTCAGTTTTGTAGCTTTTGTAAGTTAGTATTAGTTATTTGATGGGAGTGCCGGTGTTCCACTTCTTTTTACACTTTCAACAGTTGTAAATATCACTTATAATGTGACTAAAGCTTTCAATTATGATAATTTTTCTTTCTTATGGAAAACTTGTTTCAAAAGCCAAACAATTTAGACGTCAACCAGCATCCTGTCATGCCAACACATATGCACGTAGTGTAATAATGCATTGTAATAATATTGACTTGTCTGCCTTTAGGCAACATCACCATCACTGTCCCTAACTACACAGCAGCAGCTTACGATTTCATCCGAGCCTTCAGGAAAGGAGAGCTTGGCCAAGTCCTTCTGGACTGAAACAACATTTTTCTCGAGTGAAGTTACGCTTGTAAGTAAAACAACTCAATATTCGCTTCAAGAATGAAAACAACAGATCACTGGAGTTGGTTTGAACATGTATTTATTTGCATTAGGACAGATAATAAAGGTATTATGTACACAAGTGCTGGAGATAAGGAACAGTCGAGTGCTCCTAACAAGAGGAAGAGGCTTTGGGATACATCACAACATCTCAAAGTTTGAGCAGCACCACTCCAGTTTTATAGGGAAACTTTTTTTTTTTTTTACTCGCTTCCAAATGAGCATCCACAAGTAAACGTCTGTAAAGAGTGGAATCAAATGTAAAAGAAACGCTGTTGTTGTTTTTTTTTAAGTTTTCTAATGATGGATTATCCTGTGCAGTGCCATGGTGTACATAAATAATTTAATCAGAAGTGCATATTCTAAAGTAATATTTATTTTGTCTGTGCATCTTTAGATACACACACGCTGGTGTGACGCTTACATTAGTGGTGCGTTCAAGTGTAAGTAAGCAGTCAGTGTTTTTTTTTTGTGTGTGGTTACCATGTCTTCAAACTCCCACAAGTCTTTCCAGCAGCGTGTCCTGCATTAGTCAGGTGTTTGTCCACAAATCTAAAGTGTGGCATCGAGCAGTAGTGCATATTTGGAGGAGAGCGTTGCCACGGTGATGGAGAGCATTTGGCAGAAGGAGGCTCCCCGCGTGGTACCAGACATTTGGGCATCAAAGTAACCCGTCCTGTTGTAATAATCCAGCACGTCCTCTGAGCTCTCTGCGTTATTACGGCGGTAGGCGGACGCGTACCATTTGTCCGCCGTCAGGGCCACGGCGGCTCCTGCAGCAGCAGCGCTCGCCACCCTCACAGGGGACGACCGGCCCGCCGCCCGATAGCGAGAGCGCGGGCCACCGTAGCCGCCTGCCCCGCGGTAGTTGCCCGCCGTGGAGCTACGGGCGGGGGAGCCTCGGGACGAGCCCCTAGACCCTCCGCGGCCACCTTTGCACAGTGCCGGCTCGCACAGGAAGGCAGAGAGGAGGAGGAAAGTCCAGCAAGTTGCAAGCATCTGGTTCATCTGTGCAGGA
Organism: Entelurus aequoreus; assembly: GCF_033978785.1. Lineage (NCBI taxonomy): Eukaryota > Metazoa > Chordata > Actinopteri > Syngnathiformes > Syngnathidae > Entelurus > Entelurus aequoreus. The sequence continues at coordinate 17,657,909 of NC_084739.1, forward strand.
AGGAAATAGGAAAATGGCAATGAATTATGTACAATTAGTTGCTTCGTCACCTTGTCCAGGGTGTATCCCGCCTTCCGCCTGAATGCAGCTGAGATAGGCTCCAGCACCCCCCGCCACCCCGAAAGGGACAAGCGGTTGAAAATGGATGGATGGATAGTTGCTTCGTCCCATCAAATCTTGCTCAAAACTTGCACACATATGCTTGTCAGTCACCTATAGGCGTGTGCCAAATTTTATTGCGATTTTTTTAAACACACTTAAGTTACAGGGCATGTTTTCCAGAGTGCACTGAGATGTGTGAGAAATTTCAAGTCAATCCAAACTATGGGGTCAATAACCAGGGCAATCAAAGTGAGGGGGATGAAATGGGGATGTTGTACCACAGCCCTGGGATTGTGTAAAGTTTGAAGATTTTTTTTCTTCTGCCATTTATTTCAATTTGGAAAAAGGATGAGGTGATAGACTAAGGGTTGGAATTGGGGGTTAAATCTCCAAAATGATTCCCGAGCGTGGCCACCGCTGCTGCTCACTGCTCCCCTCACCTCCCAGGGGGTGGAACAAGGGGATGGGTCAAATGCAGAGGGTAATTTCACCACACCTAGTGTGTATGTGACTATCAGTGGTATTTTAACTTTTAATATGATAAATCTATCTGTTATGTACAAGTTTGACTTTTGCATCTCCTTGCCCATTGATTGATTGAAACTTTTATTAGTAGATTGCACAGTACAGTACATATTCCGTACAATTGACCACTAAATGGTAACACCCGGATAAGTTTTTCAACTTGTTTAAGTCGGGGTCCACTTAAATCAATTCATGGTACAAATATTTACTATCAGCATAATACAGTCATCACACAAGTTAATAATCAGAGTATATACATTGAATTATTTACATTATTTACAATCCGGGGGGTAGGATGTGGAGGGGGTTGGGGCGGGGGGGTGGGGGGGTTAGGTTTGGTTGATATCAGCACTTCAGTCATCAACAATTATATCATCAAAAGAAGTGGCCCGTACGGGGATCGAACCCGCGACCTTGGCGTTATTAGCACCACGCTCTAACCAACTGCGCTAACAGGCCGCCATAAATGTGGTGTGTTCAAGAACCCTCAAAGTTAGTAACAGGGTTTACTAGTTTTTGACTTAACTCCCAGGAGCTGCACTAATGATAATATAATCATTATAACAATGTTGTATTATCAGGATTTGTATTATCCACTGATGATTACCTTATGTGTATCAGCTAATATCTGCTTTACACTCTGAATTAAAATATTTATAACCATATTCTGTTCATAACTTTTATGGACAGAATTTCTAGGCGCAGTCAGGGCGTTGAGGGGATCCGGTTTGGTGGCTGCAGGATTAGGTCTCTGCTTTTTGCAGATGACGTGGTCTTGATGGCTTCATCTGGCCAGGATCTTCAGCTCTCACTGGATCGGTTCGCAGCCGAGTGTTAAGCGACTGGGATGAGAATCAGCACCTCCAAGTCAGAGTCCATGGTTCAAGTGGAGGAGTTCAAGTACCTCGGAGTCTTGTTCACGAGTGAGGGAAGAGTGGATCGTGAGATCGACAGGCGGATCGGTGCGGCGTCTTCAGTATTGCGGACGCTGTATCGATCCGTTGTGGTGAAGAAGGAGCTGAGCCGGAAGGCAAAGCTCTCAATTTACCGGTCGATCTACGTTCCCATCCTCACCTATGGTCATGAGCTTTGGGTTATGACCGAAAGGACAAGATCACGGGTACAAGCGGCCGAAATTAGTTTCCTCCGCCGGGTGGCGGGGCTCTCCCTTAGAGATAGGGTGAGAAGCTCTGCCATCCGGGGGGAGCTCAAAGTAAAGCCGCTGCTCCTCCACATCGAGAGGAGCCAGATGAGGTGGTTCAGGCATCTGGTCAGGATGCCACCCGAACGCCTCCCTAGGGAGGTGTTTAGGGCACGTCCAACCGTAGGAGGCCATGGGGAAGACCCAGAACACGTTGGGAAGACTATGTCTCCCAGCTGGCCTGGGAACACCTTGGGATCCCCCGGGAAGAGCTGGACGAAGTGGCTGGGGAGAGGAAAGTCTGGGCTTCCCTGCTTAGGCTGCTGCCCCCGCGACCCAACCTCGGATAAGCGGAAGAAGATGGATGGCTGGACGGATGGATGGATGGATAACCATATTTATGTGAATAATGACAGGTTATATGATTATTTAAATGTATGTTTTTTTTTTACTTTTTAAAAATATATTATTAAGAGGGATTTATAAATATGTTCATTCCATCTTTAAAAAGTCAAAAACCTAAATAAGTTTTTCTTTTTACATGTGTTTTAAAAAGATGGTTTTAACCAGATTCATGCAATAATTAATTTTGAGTGCATATAAACATACCAAGTGTGTATGGGGTGGTGAGGTTGGGTTTAGGGTGGGATGGGTGGCCCTTCAGGAGTCTCGTGAATGGGGGCCAGGAGTTTGGTGCTCAATAACAGTGCCACCAAGTGGCATATTTGTCACAACAATAATAGTACAATAAGGGAAACACTGTAGGAGTGCAAGTTTTATACAAATATTCCCCATTTTGTTGGATTGACTTTAATGCTTACAACTGTGTGTTTCTTAACTACAGAGCCCGGGTGTTGGGCCGCGGACGCCCCCTTGAGGGCGGCAGCGGTACTCAGTTGTAATACATTGTCCACCACTTGTGGCTGTAATATCAAACAAACAGAAGAAGTCTGGCGCTAAAGCCATAAAGAAATATCTGAAGTGCAAAAATCTCTGATTAAAATGGCTGAGCTGTATTTTCATTTGCACTTTCATTTTATTGACAGTTTACTTAAACAAATATTAGTATTAAATATTATTTTAGTTAGAATGTATTTATTTTAGCACTGCCTAATTGTATGTACATTTATTTTTCATCAGTTTTTATCAATTCTTTATTTCGCAGTATATTTGATTATTATATTATTATAATGATTAACACACACTTCCATATCATTTGACAAGGTTTATCCTGTAAAACTGTAAGCGGGTTGGATGCAATTAATGAATTAGATTAAAGTCATGAGTAAGACTAATTCAGTGTTAATATTTGAATGGGACCTGGCCCCTGCTGGAGTCGAAAACAATTGGGCCCTGAGGTCAAAAATGTAATGAACCTCTGCTACTGTCTTTTCTCCATGCACGTCAGGCTGTAGGCGGTGTTAAGGCATTTAATGGTTTAATAATATTGGACAAAAGCGCCTTTATTAAGGTTATTATGTACACAAAAATGTAATTGTTGTCTTGTAAATATCCAAGCCTCAATGCATGTAATACATGGAGGCTGGTTGGAAATGATCGAAAATATTTTTGCATTTTTAGTTGCAAAATAATTAATGGAACTACTGTATTATTTTACACTTGTTTTTCTACGATATATCAATTATTGTGCAGGGTCACGTCAAAAAAAAATGTCTGCTTGCAGAGAAATGAACATAATTGTGCCGGAAATCTAAGACAATGGAAGAATCTAAACACTGGAAGGTTGCTTATGCAGGCCTTTTAAAAAAATATATTGCCGTGCTTGTGATAGTGCATGAAATAAAGTACACACAAAATGTTTATGTTTTAAATTGCACGTCCTTTTTCTTATACATGCATGTTCATTTCACCGTGCTAATTAGCCATATAGCCCATGCAGCCAATTTTAGAGAATTACAATGGTGTATATGACGTAATAACAACAAAATAATTAAAAAAAAAACATCGCAAATGGTAGGTGCTTACCTTGTTTCGGTGTGTTTATCCCGGGAAAAAGGATGGAGAGGATGGTCACCGAGGATGCTATTGCGCGTTCACGGGGTGAGGGGGTACGAGCAGCGCGCTCACGAAGAAGCAAGCGTTGTCGAGCTAGCTACAGCAAGTTAATGTCATTTTTACAATTACCGTTGACCTTATATAAATGTGTCGCCACATTCATCTATTTATAGTACTGTCACTACAATGTAACCGCCGATGTGAGTACAGTAGTAATACCACTCTCGTCCGCCGAGTGGCGGTAGCGCGAAGCTACGTAAATGTGAATGTTAAGTCACAGAAGAAGACACGTACCCGGAAACAGAGTTGCCGTTCTGGTCACAAGTTCAAAGTTGACAGTCGTTGCTGGAGGTGGCTGCTATGGCCTTTCTTTGTAGAAATGCGGGTATGCTCCTTAAATCGGGCCGAGCAACGCCTGGGCTCCTGGCCGCCGCTCGCCTTCTTAGTTCGGGTGAGTGTTTCAAAGCAATGCGGTGGCTCTTCAATGTCGTGTATAATGTGCGTCACTTAGTGGCCATCATGCTGCAATTAAACTTCTCTCCTTGCACTCAACTGTGATGTCAATACTTATAATTAGTGTACATCAGAGCTGGGCAAATATTTAGAGAAAAGTATTTGTGTATCAATTATATGTACACTTATAGCTGAAAAAACTGCCGTACATGTATGTTTGGATCCCTTTTTTTTCAGGAACACTAATACCAAAAGTCACAATGTCTGATAGAATTCTAAAAACGTTATGAAAGACCACCTTAAAAAAAAAGGGAATGCAATTTTACAGGTTTATTTTTACTGAATGGGACAGCAACAATGTACATTAAAATAAAGAAAGTGGGACTGAATATTAACAGCATATGAACGTCACTCCTCTTTTACTTCTCAGACCAGCGCACCTCGATAGTTGTGTATCTTTCAAAATCATGCAAAACACAACAACAATGTAAAAAACAGCAAAATATGAATGCAAAGTGTAGGGGTGTAACGGTACACAAACATTTCGGTTCGGTACGTACCTCGGTTTAGAGGTCACGGTTCGGTTCATTTTCGGTACAGTAAAAAAACAACAAAATATAATTTTTTTGGTTATTTATTTACCAAATTTGCAAAATCTTCCACCAAAAATATTTTTCTTAGTGGAATATTTGATGTGAAGTAATCGGAACCTTGGATAGGTCAATAATTCATAATAACATTGCTTTTGATTCAATATTATGTTTTGAGCAATGACAGTTTGAAAGGAAAAAAAACAGCTTTGTTTTATTAGTCAACATTGCAACTTTTTCTAAATTACATTTCACCTTTAAGCTTTTCTATTTCACTTTTGTTATGTTTTTTTTAATTTTAATAGTACTTATAGAATGTGCCGTGGGCCTTTAAAACATTAACTGTGGGCCGCAATTGGTCTCCGGGGCACACTTTTGACACCCCTCCTACAGATAATAAAAAATGAAATCTGATAAATCTATGGATAAAAAGCAGAGCCTGTAGACGCATGCGCGTTTATCATAACTCTCTCGCTCTCTCTGTCTCTGCCCCTCCCTCACGAATGCTGCTGCACGCACAATTTGTTTTGTTTTTAACCCCTTCTTAACCCTGAACGTACATTTGAGTTGAGTTGAGTTGAGTTTGAGTTTATTTCGAACATGCAAGCATACAACATGATACATCACAATTTCCAGTTTCTCTTTTCAACATGTTCGAGAGCTTATTTAATCCTACCCCTTTTCTGTACATTGTTAATACACGCAACCCTAATACAAAATGCCAGACATTTGAGGCATTTAAGAAACTCCGCCCGGACAGCCCCGCAAAAGAGGACATGTCCGGTGAAAAGAGGGCGTATGGTCAGTCTGAGTATTGTTTACACAACGTGCAGTACGCTACTTAATATATCCGTGTGGAAACTCGTTCGGTACACCTCCGCACCGAACCGAAACCCCCGTACCGAAACGGTTCGATACAAATACACGTACCGTTACACCCCTAATATATATATATATGTGTATGTATATATGTATATATATATATATCTCCATCCATCCATCTTCTTCCGCTTATCCGAGGTCTGGTCGCAGGGGCAGCAGCCTTAGCAGGGAAGCCCAGACTTCCCTCTCCCCAGCCACTTCGTCCAGCTCTTCCTGGGGGATCCCGAGGCGTTCCCATTGTTAATAAATGTACCATATTTTCTGGACTATAAGGCGCACTTAAAATCCTTTTTTTTTCTCAAAATTCGACAGTGCTCCTTATAACCTGGTGCGCCTAATGTAAGGTATACGTTTGGTTGAGCTTACCCACCTCGAAGCTATTTTATTTGGTACATGGAGTAATGATAAGTGTGACCAGTAGATGGCAGTCAAACATAAGACATAACTGTAGGCTGCAGTATGATGGCAATATGACTCGAGTAAACAAAACCAACATTTTATATGTTCCATTGAAAATATAGAACATTACACACGGCGCTCAAAAATCTATCAAAATGTTTTAGTACAAATTTGGTAAGCTATGAAGCCTCACCGCTTGAAGGATTGTACTGTGCTTCAACATACAAGTATTATGGTGTGTGTATAAGGTAAGACATATTATCTGGCGTTTTGTTTCACAATATTATGCAAAAGCAACTTTTCTTACCTTCTGTTACCTGCTGATCTGTATTTGGGATCTGCATAAATCTTGTAAAATTGCGCGCTTCCGCCTTTGTAGTCTGTGTCGACACCGTAGTCGATAAGCTTCTTCTTTTTCTCTATCTTCTTGTTATGGGACATTCATCCTCCGCTGTTGCCATTTCTAATATAAAGTACTGTAAAGTTCTTACTTATATCTGTCGGTAAACTCGCCATGAAAGCGCTAAAACATAAAACATACATTAGAGAGTTCCGGTTGGACGGTTATATGTTGTTTCCTGATGAGGAGATGCTGCTCCGTTATTGATTTAAGTAAAGTCTGAATGTCATTAAAACAGTTAGCTCCATCTTTTGACACTTCTTCCACTCCCGTCCTTGCACGCTACACCGCTACAACAAAGATGACGGGGAGAAGACGCTGTCGAAGGTGAGCCAGGTAAATAAGACCGCCCACAAAATGGTGCATCCGGAAGCGACTGTCAGAAAGCAACTTGAAGATGATCTGTAAAACATAATCTATGCACCATTTTGACCAAAGAACCACCATTACATGTTATGTAGACCACAAGGAAGTGTTTTCCATTTAGAAAAATAAATAAAATAATATGACTCCTTTAATGCGTCCTATAATCCGGTGCGCCTTATACATGAAAAAAGCTCAAAAATAGACCATTCATCGGCAGTGCGTTTTATAATCCGGTGCGCTCTATGGTCCGTAAAATAAGGTATTTATTAATCTCGTTGATCTATATTTCTTTCGTATTGTTTGTTTTCTTTAATGTTAATAAGGATACAATGTTATGCAGAGGTGTACTCATAAACATTTTATGGACCAAAGGTTACTGTTCATAGTCATGTTTTCTCTTTCCGTAACAGAAAATAATTGAGAGGCACTGAATTAAGGACAGTTATTAAGTATGTCCAGCTGGTGTGCAATTGTGTGCTTAGGTGTTGGGGAACTGGCAGCTCCTAGTAGCATTTAGCTTACCATGTTTACCTTTTTTTAATGACTTCATTAAAATACCAGGGAATATCAAATGTGTGCTTATTGGAGGACATTTAGATGTTTATGCGCTGCAGGACTGCTTATTTCTTGAGATTTTAGATGCAATCTGATATCATCAGATACTTAGGTTTTCTTTTGCTGATATCGGGACGATATCCGATACCAATATTGACTTGACACCCCTGTTTGAACTATCTTCACTGGTATTAGTTATGCAGTGCAAAAACCCTCGCTTGGCAAATATAATAATGCCAATGTTGATATGCTGTAGAAGAAAGCTAGTGAGGATAATTACTGCTGTCTCCTCCTGCAGGTGCCCAGTATGAGTACATCATGGTGGAGAAGCGGGGCGAGAATAAGAACGTGGGTTTCATCCAGCTGAACCGACCGAAGGCCCTCAATGCTTTGTGCGACGGCTTGATGACAGAATTGGCTGAGGCCTTAAACGCCTTCGAGAGCGACGGAGAAGTGGGCGCCATCGTCATCACCGGCAGCGACCGAGCGTTTGCAGGTGAAATACGACGAATAAAGAGCGCGATGACTTTCAGGCGTTAACATGAGCATCTTCTGGGCCTTGTTTAGCGGGAGCGGACATCAAGGAAATGCAAAATCGGACGTTCCAGGAGTGTTACGGTGGTAACTTCCTGGCTCACTGGAACAGAGTGTCCACAGTGAAGAAGCCAGTTATTGCTGCCGTCAATGGCTTTGCTGTAAGTCGAATATTAATAGATAACTCTCTTTTGGTGAAGATTACATTTGTGTATGTGTCGCAGTTGGGCGGCGGCTGTGAGTTGGCCATGATGTGTGACATCATCTACGCTGGAGAGAAAGCCCAGTTTGGCCAACCGGAGATCCTGCTGGGGACCATTCCTGGTACAACTCTACCTCACTACTTATGTGCTGTAGAGAAATATCATTTGCAGCTGCTGTTGCCATGACATCTTTTTACCCTGCAGGGGCGGGGGGCACGCAGCGTTTGACCCGTGCAGTGGGCAAATCTCTCGCCATGGAGTTGGTGCTAACAGGAGACAAGATTGGTGCTCAAGAAGCCAAACAGTCAGGTATTAGCAACTAAAGGTCCCATATTATGCAGTTTTTTTGCTATTTTACTTGAGTCTAAGTGGCCCAAATCAGATTTTTTTCCAGCTGACTGTTCACACTGCAGGTAAAATGTGATTTTATCAGACTCAGGTGTAAACGCAAATGTTTCCCTAATGTGGCCTTGACGTCACTTGCATGCACAGTGCGATAAGGTGAAAACAAAGGAAGTTGTCTGGGAGGAACTCGCTACTACTACAAAATAAAATGAAAGTCCCACACCTTAAAAATTAGCAGGTTTTTTTTTTTTACGTGGAAATAAATTAAAGTAATATAGTTTATGAATGGATTGTGTATATATATAGTGGAATATATTTGGGAGGGTTCTAATCTTTTTACGGCTAAGTAGAGGAGACATGGACATCAGCGTGGATCTACGTGAGCTTTATTTTTCAACTCACATGTAAGCAAATATGCCACAGCGTCAATTGCGGTCATTCAACCATCGCTAATTCTTTAAAATACACCTTCATATTTTACACATAGCCTATTATTTGCGCACTACTGACTAGTGACGCACCGAAAATGTGTTAGTCTTAAATAGACTTTGTTCACCGAAACCGGATGATGTGATGAAGTATTCACATCCGCTGGCGACTGCGTCTTTGACTGCGCACACAAGTGACGCAGCTCGCCCGGAGCTGACGAAAAAGTCACATTCAGGTCACATTGCGTTTAGACAGAAGTCCCTTTTGAAAAGATCGGATTCAGACTACCTCCTGATGTGGCCTGAATCTGATGCCAAACGATCAATCAATCAATCAATCAATGTTTATTTATATAGCCTTAAATCACAAGTGTCTCAAAGGGCTGCACAAGCCACAACGACATCCTCGATTCAGATCCCACATAAGGGCAAGGAAAAACTCACAACCCAGTGGGCTCGGATTTGGCACTTTGGAGCGTTTAGAAAAATCGGATCTTTGTCATTTGAGGGCAAAAAAAGTCTGATTTGGTGTGCAGTGTAAACGGGGCCTAAGAGGTCCCACAATAGTGAATTTGAAGGGCAAAATGTAGCCTTAATGCTGGGATTTACACTTTTTAAAAATTCCAGAAAACACAGAGTGAGATGTTCTACCTCTTGTGCGAAACACAAATGCATATATGACTTAACACATTAAAATGAACAGTGAACGTTAATGGAAGACCTGACGGATAAAATTTACGGGTGCGCATCATCAGTAGTGTTCCTCTGGGTCATTGGATGTTTCGGCCTTTAACACTATACACCCTCTCCAGAGGCGGCCAGCTACAGGATGATCAGACCTTAGCTTGCGACCCAAGCCCAATTAGCCATAAAAGTCACCTTGTTGGCAGACCTATCAGGGAACTATGCATGGCAGGAGCGTCCGGTTCCCTGAGTCAGCTTTGCCTGACCGCATACCTCCTGATGCACTAGTTGGGGGCCCAATTGGGGTCATTCCTCTTCAGCCAGAGCCACCGGCTGCTCTTTTCGGCTGCTTCAGATCCGGCTTTGATGGCTGTACGCAGGCACTGACCCCTGACTCCCAAGTCCCTCAGCAGTTTTGCGGTAGAGGTTCCCACAAAGCCTCTGCACCCAACCTCCACAGGGCGGACTTCAGTATTCCAGCCGCGATTTTGAGCTTCCACGGCCAGCTCGGTATACCGCAAATATTTCCTCTCATATGCCTCCTCCATGGATTCCTCCCAGGGTACAGTGATGTGATGAAGTATTCACATCCGCTGGCGACTGCGTCTTTGACTGCGCACACAAGTGACGCAGCTCGCCCGAAGCTGACGAAAAAGTCACATTCAGGTCACATTGCGTTTAGACTGAAGTCCCTTTTGAAAAGATCGGATTCAGACTACCTCCTGATGTGGCCTGATTCTGATGCCAAACGATCAATCAATCAATCAATGTTTATTTATATAGCCTTAAATCACAAGTGTCTCAAAGGGCTGCACAAGCCACAACGACATCCTCGATTCAGATCCCACATAAGGGCAAGGAAAAACTCACAACCCAGTGGGATCGGATTTGGCACTTTGGAGCGTTTAGAAAAATCGGATCTTTGTCATTTGAGGGCAAAAAAAGTCTGATTTGGTGTGCAGTGTAAACGGGGACTAAGAGGTCCCACAATAGTGAATTTGAAGGGCAAAATGTAGCCTTAATGCTGGGATTTACACTTTTTAAAAATTCCAGAAAACACAGAGTGAGATGTTCTACCTCTTGTGCGAAACACAAATGCATAAATGACTTAACACATTAAAATGAACAGTGAACGTTAATGGAAGACCTGACGGATAAAATTTACGGGTGCGCATCATCAGTAGTGTTCCTCTGGGTCATTGGATGTTTCGGCCTTTAACACTATACACCCTCTCCAGAGGCGGCCAGCTACAGGATGATCAGACCTTAGCTTGCGACCCAAGCCCAATTAGCCATAAAAGTCACCTTGTTGGCAGACCTATCAGGGAACTATGCATGGCAGGAGCGTCTGGTTCCCTGAGTCAGCTTTGCCTGACCGCATACCTCCTGATGCACTAGTTGGGGGCCCAATTGGGGTCATTCCTCTTCAGCCAGAGCCACCGGCTGCTCTTTTCGGCTGCTTCAGATGCGGCTTTGATGGCTGTACGCAGGCACTGACCCCTGACTCCCAAGTCCCTCAGCAGTTTTGCGGTAGAGGTTCCCACAAAGCCTCTGCACCCAACCTCCACAGGGCGGACTTCAGTATTCCAGCCGCGATTTTGAGCTTCCACGGCCAGCTCGGTATACCGCAAATATTTCCTCTCATATGCCTCCTCCATGGATTCCTCCCAGGGTACAGTGATGTGATGAAGTATTCACATCCGCTGGCGACTGCGTCTTTGACTGCGCACACAAGTGACGCAGCTCGCCCGAAGCTGACGAAAAAGTCACATTCAGGTCACATTGCGTTTAGACTGAAGTCCCTTTTGAAAAGATCGGATTCAGACTACCTCCTGATGTGGCCTGATTCTGATGCCAAACGATCAATCAATCAATCAATGTTTATTCATATAGCCTTAAATCACAAGTGTCTCAAAGGGCTGCACAAGCCACAACGACATCCTCGATTCAGATCCCACATAAGGGCAAGGAAAAACTCACAACCCAGTGGGATCGGATTTGGCACTTTGGAGCGTTTAGAAAAATCGGATCTTTGTCATTTGAGGGCAAAAAAAAGTCTGATTTGGTGTGCAGTGTAAACGGGGCCTAAGAGGTCCCACAATAGTGAATTTGAAGGGCAAAATGTAGCCTTAATGCTGGGATTTACACTTTTTAAAAATGATTTTAGTGCTAGGAAAACACTGTTATGTGGGTCCGTAGTTTTTCAGGCATGTGAAACTGCCACGAAAACACGGAAATCCGCGTTTTTAATTAGTTAATTTTTAGGTCAAAATATCACTTTCATGGTTTTTTTTAAATGAAACAATAAAAATATGATCTGAAAAAAATTTGTTGAACGCTCGCCTCAGCCGCAGGTACTCGCTGTTCCTCTTGCCTTAACGCCGCACTGAATTGCAGGAAGGGGAGACGATCAGGAGCACTGAAACAACCTCGCTGGTTAGCTAACCATCTAGCTAGCTTACTTGTTGTCGCTTGCGTTTGCTTTACGAGCCGCAACGTTGATGACTGTCTTCTTTGCTGCTAATCATAACTGGATGATTACAATCTCAACACTGTTAGTTCTGAACCAGGTGTAGTTTTAGAGTATTTATTTGGAGCCAGCAAAAAGGTATATTTTTGATGTGATGGATGGATTAATAATAATAATAGATTTTATTTGTGCTAAACCTTTTTTTAAAATACCATAAAAGCATTAAAACAAGACAGTAAAAAAGAAAAGATTGTAAACCAAGGTCACAGCCCGGCTAGTATATTACCTGAGGGGGCGTGGCTACAGCATAGAGTTGTTAAATGGCAAACAATTTCTGACTTTTTTTGCATGCTTGTTATATAATTTCACATTGCATTTTCAATGATAATAATTATAGTAAATTATCAACTAAAAAACAAAAAAATATTTGTGACAAAAAAAAAAAAAAAAAAAAAGTTTGTAGAGGAGAATAAATGTAAAGGTAAAATATAATGAGGGAAAAATCCCCCCAGTTGGAAGAAATTTAGTCTTCACTTCAGGCAGCACGGTGGAAGTGGTGTTAGTGCGTCTGCCTCACATTACGAAGGTCCTGGGTTTGATCCTGTGCTCGGGATCCTTCTGTGTGGAGTTTGCATGTTCTCCCCGTGACTGCGTGGGTTCCCTCCGGGTACTCCGGCTTCCTCCCACCTCCAAACAAATGCACCTAGGGATAGATTGATTGGCAACACTACATTTCCCCTAGTGTGTGAATGTGAGTGTGAATGTTGTCTGTCTGTGTTGGCCCTGTGATGAGGTGGCGACTTGTCCAAGGTGTACCCCGAATGCAGCTGAGATAGGCTCCAGCGACCCCGAAAGGAACAAGCGGTAGAAAATGGATGGATGAATGATATTCTTCATTTTAAATATATTTGGGCATATTTCCAAATTTTTCCTCAAAGGGCGCCCACATCCATGTTTGTTGTATAGTAAGGACTCTGAAATCAATAATATGGCAAATATAAATACTGTCGTCCAGCACATTTTTTCATATAGTTAACGAGACCTAAATCAATTAATTGAACGATAAATTAAAAGGAACTTGTGTCCGTGTGTTTTAAAAGCGCGTTTATAGAATAGACAAGAAGATGTAGCCTCTGCTCGTCACGACTCACTAGTGAAAAGCACAGTGAGGTGACAAAAATTAAGAGTGAATGAAAAAGATGATTGCCAAATATCTGGGGAATATTTTGGTTTCAAACCAAACCAGAAGGATGAGCCCACCGACCCGAACGAATACATTTGTGTAAAAGTGAAGGCAACAAAACAAACCACCGGTCCAGTTTTTCGACTAGGGGGAAAACTGCACTTGAAGATGTTCGATACTGTATTTATTTATGTATCTATTTATTTATGTATTTATTGAAAAAGGTTTACACAAAATTATACAATATATTTTCTTTTAACACAATTTTTTAAGGAATAAATAATAATGACATGATATGTATATATATATATATATGTATATATATATATATAAAAATAAGTACAGAGGAAAAAAATATTAATGAGAGAATAACAGAAAGAAAAATGTATATACTTTTATCTAACAGATTACTGTCCATTTTATTATTATTATTATTATTTTTTTTTTTAATTAAAGGTTCCAATTACAATGGTAAAAATACTATTGATAAATCAAGGTGTATTGTAAGGGTCACGTGCATTATTATATATTATGATTACATTAGTGCTTAATTTGTTCTCAAAATAATGCTGACAATAATACAATATTTTTAGGACAATACATCGCCCAGCAAAATGTGTTATCAGCCCAGGTCTATTGTTTGTTTACCCACATTAGTTATTACAGTGGAACCTCCAAAATTAAACACAATTTTTCCCACAAGGCTTGTTGACTTTCAAGATTTTATTTTCCAGAAAAATCTCCCTATAGGGAATCATGTAAAGTGAATGAATTGTTTCTTGGCTTAAAACTAGCTTTAAGCGTACAGGCTTTGTTTTAGGTAACATTGTCAATTTGTACCTAAAAATAAAATAAAACTAACTTTTTTGTTTGTACTTCTGGTCACTTTGCTGTTTCGCAGGCTTGGTGAGTAAAATCTGTCCCGTGGACCAGCTTGTGCCAGAAGCTGTGAAATGCGGGGAGAAAATCGCTGCTAACTCCAAGCTGGTGTCTTCTATGGCTAAAGAGGCGGTCAATGCAGGTCAGATGGCGTCCAAATCAACCACACAAAACAGCTCGTTTTTATTCAAAATAAGTTGAACGTCATTTTGACCTTTTTGTGCGGTTCCAGCCTACGAACTGACTCTGGCCGAGGGGAATCGTTTTGAGAAGCGTTTATTCCACGCTACCTTTGCAACGGTGAGTAGAAGCGCTCACCTCCCAGGTTCCCTCTCGATGCCGCGTGGAGACTTGCCTCGTGACGTCGGCGTCTGTGCTTTTTTCTTTTTAGGAGGATCGCAAGGAAGGCATGACTGCGTTTGTGGAGAAGAGAAAGGCCAGTTTTCAGGACAAGTGATCGATCAAGTCATCAAACTTCCAGAAATCAGCAGAACTGAGCTCAACTATAGCAGGTTGACGTTCTGACACTCACTAGGGCAAGACAAGTGCCTCATGGGTGTCGAAGAAGACAAATAATGTTCATCATGAAATCCTATACCAATAATATATCATCATAACTACACATGTTGTTATTATGGACATTTCTCAACAACTCACTCCAACACTTGCACTCAAAATTATTGATGACATAATTTGCAACAAGTGCCCTATTAATATTAGTATTATTATTATTAAGGGATAAATCAGTTAGGATTTGAGTGCACTTTGATATTTTTGCAATTATTTGCAATAGTCTGATCCCAGATTACTTTTTGTTCCTTCAATCTTGTGTTTTTCTGTCTAAATTTTGCAAATAAATGCTAAGAATGTACGTTTCTAATTTTTGGGATTGAGATTGCGCTCTAAGTCTTGTAGGATAATTAAGAATAGGCTGAGTTTTTTTCTTTCTTCTCGATTTCACCAACGGGGGTTAGTGCTGGGGCCTCACAATAAGAAGGTCCTGGGTTCGATTCCCGGGCTCAGGGTCTTTCTGTGCAGAGTTTGGAAGTTCTCCCCGTGACTCCGGTTACTACGGCTTCTTCCCACCTCCAAAGACATGCATCTGGAGATAGGTTGACATGACAACACTAAATGATCCCTAGTGTGTGAATGTAAGTGTGAATGTTGTCTGTGTGTGTGTGTTGTCCAGGGTGTACACCGCCTACTGCCGGGATAGGGACCAGCCACCCCAAGAGGGACAAGCGGTAAAACATGGATGGATGGAATCCTAAGAAGGTACAGTTTCTCTTTTTTAAATTGAGAATGTCCACTAAATCTAGTAAAATATGCAAGAATATACTTTTTTTTTTAGATTTCACAAATAAATCCTAAAAATGTACAACTTTTCTATTTTTAAAATAGAGAATGTTCACTAAATCTAGTGGAATAATTAAGAATAGACACTCTTTTTTTATTTTTTAGATTTCACAAATAAATCCTAAGGTACAGTTTCTCTTTTAAATTGAGAATGTCCACTAAATGTAGTAAAATATTTAAGAATATACTTTTTTTTTTAGATTTCACAAATAAATCCTAAGAATGTGCAAAATTTATATTTTTAAAATTGAGAATGTTCACTAAGTCTAGTAGAATAATTAAGAATAGACTCTTTTTTTTATTTTTTAGATTTCACAAATAAATCCTAAGAATGTACAAAGTTTCTAATTTTTTAATTGAGAATGTTCACTAAATCAGTAGAATAATCAGGATTTATTTTTGAAATCTAAAAAAAAAAGTATATTCTTAAGAATGTACAAAGTTTCTCTTTTAAAAAATCATTTTTTTAAATTAAGAATACTTTTTATTTTTATTTTTTAAGATTTCAAAAATAAATCCCAAGAATGTACAAAGTTTATCTTTTTTAAATTGAGAATGTCCACTAAATCTAGAATAATAATTAAGAATACTCTTTTTTTTTTTTTAATTTATTTATTTATTTATTTTTTAGATTTCACAAATCCTAAGAATGTACAAAGTTTCTCTTTTTTAAATTGAGAATGTCCACTAAATCTAGAAGAATAATATTACTCTTTTTTTTTTTTCCTACACCAATATGTATCTATTTATTATTATTATTATTATTATTATTATTCTCCAGATTTTGGGCGCTCTACCTTCCACATTTTCATCCGATTCAAACCGTTCCAACTTCAAACAGTTCAGCCTATTTGGGAATTGCGGGTTTTCCTTCGACAAATTGCAAAAATTCCCAGTTTTCCGGGACACTTCCCATTTAAAATGAATTGGCCATTTTTCAAACTTTCACCATATCCACATTTTTCAACCTATTCATACCATTCCACCTTCAACACATTCCACCATCCTGGACATTCAAACTACCTTTTTCCAAAGTTAAAAAAAAATTCCAGGATTTTCCAGAATTCCTGGTTTTCTAAAGCCCTATTTCCACCCTTTTTTCCAGGCGACTACTCCTTCCACATTTTTCAACCCATTTCAACCGTTCCGCTGTCAATTCATTTCTCTTAATCAGGACAAAAAACCAAGTTGTTTTTTGAACTGGAAAAATTCCCAGTTTTCCCGAAATTCCAGGAATTCCATAATACCATTTCTCAATTCAAAATGTTTGTACTTCAACATGTCTCGACGGATTTGAAAAATTCCAACACCAACCAGGTCATTCAGAACATTCAAGTTGTTTTTATCAATTTCCAAAAAATTCCCGCTTTTCTCGAAATTCCCAAATTTGATGGAAATTCCCATTTAAATCAATGGGACATTTTTCAAAGTTCCACAATTCCCACATTTTTCATCTGATTCAAACCGTTCCAACTTCAAAATACTCAGCCTGTTCGAGGATTGTGTTCTCTCCTTCAACAATTCTAAAAAAAATCCAGGATTTCAGTTCAACTTCAGCATTGGAGCATTCACACACAAATCCTTCAGGAATTGCCTCATCTAGTTATGAATGGACTTTTTTTTTTTTTTTGAGATTTCACAAATAAATCCTAAGAATTTACAAAGTTGATCTTTTTTAAGTTGAGAATGTGCACTAAATCTAGTAGAATAATCAAGAAAATTCAGAGTATTTTTTTAGATTGTTTCAACACTTTTATTGCATTAAGCAAGTATTACATTACACCGCTAGAGGGAGCTCACATACAAGAAGTGACCATTATTTACTGCTCCTGATATGAATGCATTTTTTCAGTGGACACACTTTATCATTCAATAAATGCCATGTGACAGTAATGTACATTGCATGCCCTATTTAATGTTTTCAACATAAAAAATCTGATTTGATGTTGTAAAAGTGCATGTTTTAAGGCACGCTTAAAAAGAAAAAGTGTGTGATGTTCACACTGTATCCTCCCAAGGCCATGCATGGCCTAATTGATTTCAACAAAAACTTCACAAAGGGCGCGATAAGAAAAAAGAAAGGTGTCTCCTCTCTCGGCGGGTCGCACGGAAAGTCTGCAGAGCGAGTCCGAAAAGTTAGGCGACCCGTTGAGGTCTTGGCGAAAGGTCAAAATAATAAATGTAGACTCAATTGAGGCTCTGCTGGCAGACAAAGGACGCCAAAACGTTACACACACACAAGCGGCGCGGACCCTCATGGCGTGATAAACTCGTTTAAAGAAGCCCAAAGAAAGGCAGCAGCAGGGGTCCGGTGAAGGGAGAGGGCGGGCTGCCGGCTCCTGGGGGCCCTCACTCTGCTGGCTCTCTCTTCACTTGTGACTTGATCCCTATTTATTGTCCTCTCGTGGCCTCTAAAGCCTACTGTCTTATTTCAGTCTATCAGAAATGAAACTCGGGGGGGAATAAACAATGTAACGGGATTATTTTTTTATAGCTTGGGAACATTTTGTCCACTTTTTGACCCTTAAACGGTTTTAAAAGTTACCCTGGAGTGCAATAAATATCCTAATAACAGACTGAAAACCGACACCACTTTACGCTTCTCTCTGACTGGATCACATTCACACAAAGTGGGAATCAGCAGGATTCCAGGGGAAATTACGA
This sequence comes from Entelurus aequoreus, assembly GCF_033978785.1. Lineage (NCBI taxonomy): Eukaryota > Metazoa > Chordata > Actinopteri > Syngnathiformes > Syngnathidae > Entelurus > Entelurus aequoreus. Next base: position 17,676,084 of record NC_084739.1, read on the forward strand.
TTTTTTTTCTAAACCTGCTAAGATAACTTTATTCAGGTAAGAGAAAATGGAAACATTTCTAACTGTCTGAGTGGGTCGAGTAGCCAAAATATTGTAGAGCAGGTATATTCAACTAAATTGTTTTGGGGGCCACATTTCCGTAAAGCTAATAATAAAGCGTTTCTTTATTATTCTTATTTAGTATATTACTGAGGACCAACATCCTCTACAGTTGACATTTGATCTTTGGTCTATTTTGTCAGAGTAATGATTTTTTTTGGGAAAAGATAGCCTTGTCTACAGTCTAAAACACAGGTGTCAAACTCAAGGCCCGGGGGCCAGATCTGGCCCACCACATCATTTTGAATGGCCCGTGAAAGCTTGGAAATAATATGCATGAAGTACTTTATCTTTCTTTCTTTTTCTGTGTTTACATGACAAAATGACACCACTGTTATTTTTACAGTACAATTGGGTGACCGAGCTACCAGTTTTACCGTAAAATTTACTGTTTTTCGTTTTTACAATACTGTAAACTGAAATATGGTGCTACTGTTATTTTCACGGTAAAATTGGGTGACCGAGCTACCGGTTTTACGGTAAAATTTACTGTTTTTCGTTTTTACAATACTGTAAACTGAAATACGGTGCCACTGTTATTTTTACGGTAAAATCGGACGTCTGAGCTTTCAGTTTTATTGTGTACTGTAAATCTAATGTTTTTACAGCGAATTACTGTACATAAATAAATGGTACCAATGGTATTTTTACAGTAAAATCAGGTGATTTAGCTGCAATTTTATCGTGCAATCTGCTGTTTTGACAGTAAATTACAGTAAAATTGTGGTTGTTACACTAAATAAATAGAAAAACAGTAACGCTGTTATTTTTTTGGTAAAAAACAAACAAACTGGCTGCTCTGTCTACGTTTTCATGCACTAAATTAGTCTGACTCCTAAAATAGTTAGTTTGTTAGAATGTTTTTGTTTTGTTATTTTGGCCAGAATTTTCCCATAAAATCTACTGTCATTTTTACAGTGAATTACTGTAAAAGGCCTACTGAAATGAAATGTTTTATTCAATAGCAGATAGCAGGGATAGCAGATCTATTCTATGTGTCATACTTGATCATTTCGCGATATTGCCATATTTTTGCTGAAAGGATTTAGTAGAGAACGACGACGATAAAGATCGCAACTTTTGGTATCTGACAAAAAAAAGCCTTGCCCCTACCGGAAGTAGCGTGACGTAGTCAGTTGAACATTTCCGCAAAGTTCCCTATTGTTTACAGTGATGGCGGCCAGAAGTGAGAGCGATTCGGACCGAGAAAGCGACAATTTCCCCATTAATTTGAGCGAGGATGAAAGATTTGTGGATGAGGAAAGTGCAAGTGAAGGACTAGTGGGGAGTGGAATCGATTCAGATAGGGAAGATGCTGTGAGAGGCGGGTGGGACCTGATATTCAGCTGGGAATGACTACAACAGTAAATAAACACAAGACATATATATATACTCTATTAGCCACAACACAACCAGGCTTATATTTAATATGCCACAAATTAATCCCGCATAAAAACACCAAGGTGTTTGTTATGCTAGCTCCTAGCTACTAGCTCGAGCGAGTTATAGCTCGAGCGGGTTATATGGACGGGATCCCGTATATATAACCCGCCAATACAATTCAAACACCTGCACAACACACACACTCACTCAGCCCAAAGAACCGTTCACCTAACCCAAGGTTCATAAAGCTTATATATTTACCCAAAGTTACGTACGTGACACGCACGTACGGGCAAGCGATCAAATGTTTGGAAGCGCAGCTGCGTACTCACGGTACCGCGTCTACGTCTGTGTATCCAAATCAATGTAATCCTGGTAAGAGTCTGTGTTGTCCCAGTTCTCTACAGGCGTCTGTGTATCGCAGTCAAAGTCCTCTTGGTAAGAGTCTCTGTTGTCCGAGTTCTTCGATCTTGACTGCATCTTTCGGGAATGTAAACAATGAAACACCGGCTGTGTTGTGTTGCTGACTTCCCTCGCAAAATACTCCGCTTCGTACCGACAACTTTCTTCTTTGCTTGCTCAGCTTCTTTCTCCATAATGCAATGAAAAAATTGCAACAGATGTCCAGAATACTGTGGAATTATGAGATGAAAACAGAGCTATTTTGTATTGGCTTCAATGGGGTATCCATACTCCTGTTTCACTGGCTATGTCACGCGCATACGTCATCATCCGAAGGCGTTTTCAACCGGAAGTTTAGCGGGAAATTTAAAATTGCACTTTATAAGTTAACCCGGCCGTATTGGCATGTGTTGCAATGTTAAGATTTCATCATTGATATATAAACTATCAGACTGCGTGGTCGGTAGTAGTGGGTTTCAGTAGGCCTTTACTGTACATTAAAAAATGGTACAAATTGTATTTTTACAGTAAAATCAGGTGATTGGGCTGCAATTTTACCGTGCAATCTAATCTGTTACACTAAATAAATTGAAAAAACAGTAACACTGTTATTTTTTCGGTAAAAAAAACAAACAATCTGGCAGCTCAGTCTGTTTTCATGCACTAAAATAATCTGATTCCTCAAATAGTTCGTTTTTTTGTATATATATATTTTTTTGCCAGAATTTTCCCATAAAATCTACTATCGTTTTCACAGAGAATTACTGTAAATCGAAAAATCATGTATCATTATTTTTGCTGAAAAATCGGAGGACTAAGCTGCCTGTTTTTACCGTAAAATCCACTGTGGTTTTTACTGTGAATGACTATACATTGAAATATGACACCACTGGTATTTTGACTGTAAAATTCTGGCGACTACGTTGCCAGGTTTTTGTTGTTGTTTTTTTACCGTAAAAATAACACTGTTACTGTTTTTCAATGTATTTAGTGTAACAACCACTGTAAATTTTACTGTAATTTGCCGTCAAAACAACAGTAGATTTATACGGTAAATACTGGCAGCTCACTCGCCCGATTGTACCGTAAAAATAACAGTGGTGGGATTTTTCGATTTACAGTAATTCGCTGTGAAAACGACAGTAGATTTTTATGAAAAAATTCTGGCCCAAAAAAATACCAAAAAACGAACTATTTGAGGAATCAGACTAATTTAGTGTATGAAAACATAGACTGAGCTGCCAGGTTTTGTTTGTTTTTACCAAAAATATAACAGCGTTACTTTTTTTCAATGATTTAGTGTAACAACCACTGTAAATTTTACTGTAATTTACTGTCAAAACAACAGCATATTGCAGCTCAATAACCTGATTTTACTGTAAAAATACCATTGGTACCATACTTTAATGAACAGTAATTCCCTGTAAAAACAACAGTAGATTTTCAGTATACAGTAAAAATTATATCATATTGCAATCAGAAAAATATATGGTCGTTGTTTTTGCAGTGAATTTCTGTAAATGCAAAAAACATGCACCACTGTCATTTTTACTGTAAAAATTCTGGCGACTGAGTTGTCAGTTTTGTTAAATCTAGCTGTTTTTATTGCGTATACAACAAGAGCACTTTGCTGTTTTTAAGGACCTATTGCAAAAAATAAGCTTGTCGAAGATCATTATGTCTTTAAGAATCTGCTGCAAAAATGTGAGTCAAAATAAAACTCTGCTAAGCTGGCAAGAAGAGACGTTAGCGGAAACATACCATCCTGTGTTTACCTGAATTATGATTTCAGTACTGACTTGAATCGGAGTCTTATATTTTCCATCGAAAAATGTCTGAAAAAGACAAGAGTCGAATGATATCCTTTTACATGCGAACCAACAGGTGGCGCCAAATGACTTTTTCCTGTGCAAGTCGGAGCTTTTCATCTTGTTACACACACCTAATGAAAAAGTGTCTTAAAGGTTTTTAGAAAGTTAGCAAACAACAGAGAAGTTATGATTCTATTTGGGGGTGACCGCAGAAGCAGATTGAAGTTTGGGATTTTGCCTCAAAAAAGGGTTTCCTTTGTACGAGTCTTGAAAAAGAGAGTGTCTTATATTCAGGTCAATGTAGTCATTTGTGTGTAATGTCAATTTATTAATAACTTTGCTCATTCCGTCCTGATCACTTTTTTGACTCTATGGTTATCATCACACTTATCCTGACACTGGGCCTGCGCCACTCATGCTATGATGTCATCACATAAAGAAAAAAACAAAAACTCTAAAAAGATAATATGTCAGATTAGTTTATGAAATACTAGTATAGTACCACGAATGAATGAATCATATACGGTACTATACCGCCTCTAAAAAGTACTGATGCCCCCGTTGTCGTCACGTCGTGACGTTGCTGGTTTTACGAGCAGAGGAGCATGTTCGGCAGCGCACAATCACAGAGTACTTACAAGCAGACACAGTGTGTAGACAGGAAAGGGAGAACGGACGCATTTTGGCTTAAAAACTAAAGATAAAGGTGACGTTATAACGCTGAAACGCCCTCAGGAAGAGGTACTTTAAGACATAAGCTAGCTAGATAGCTGCTAAAGTGTTTTAGCTACTTCTAAATCACCAATCCTCAAATAAAGTAAGTTTCTTACAAGTATCATCCCTGTAGGACGAGGAATAGCTAAACATGCTTCACTACACACCATAGCTCACCGGCGTCACAATGTATACAAACGCCATGGGTGGATCTACACCTGACATCCACTGTAATGATACCGAGTACAGGAGCGTATCTAGTTGATACTACTACTGGGGCGGTATAGCTCGGTTGGTAGAGCGGCCGTGCCAGCAACTTGAGGGTTGCAGGTTCGATCCCCGCTTCCGCCATCCTAGTCACTGCCGTTGTGTCCTTGGGCAAGACACTTTACCCACCTGCTCCCAGTGCCTCCCACACTGGTTTAAATGTAACTTAGATATTGGGTTTCACTATGTAAAGCGCTTTGAGTCACTACAGAAAAGCACTATATAAATATAATTCACTTCACTTCAATTCACTTCACTACTATGGATACATCAATATTTTTTATTGTCACAAAATCTTTTTTCCTTTTAAAAATTCCTATTATGTTTCTAAACTCAGGAAATACGTCCCTGGACACATGAGGACTTTGAATATGACCAATGTATGATCCTGTAACTACTTGGTATCGGATTGATACCTAAATTTGTGGTATCATCCAAAACTAATGTAAAGTATCAAACAACAGAAGAATAAGTGATTATTACCTTTTAACAGAAGTGTAGATAGAACATGTTAAAAGTGAAAGTACCCAGATATTAACAGTAAATGAATAAGTGGATTAATAATACATTTTTACAGCTTGTCCCTTATAATTTTGACAAAATTATAGAATGATAAATGACACAATATGTTACTGCATACGTCAGTATACTAATTAGGATCCTTTTTTTTGCTTACTTACTAATAAAAGACAAGTTGTCTCGTACGTTCACTATTTTATTTAAGGACTAAATTTGCAATAAGAATAATATTTTTTGATAAAATAAAGCCAACAATGCCATTTTTTGTGGTCCCCTTTATTTAGAAAATTATCGAAATACATTTTGGCACCGGTACCAAAATATTGGTATCGGGACAACACTAATAGAAACAGCTGTCCAACTCATCAACTCTACTGTGACTTCTATTTATAAAAATCAATTATATATATTTTTTGTACATTTCCAACTGTTTACAGGAGCGAGGTCAAAGATGCTTTTATCCCCCACGAAACAAGCTGAGTTGAGGGTGAGCGGGGTGTGACGGGGATGAAGACGGGGGGGTCAACCGACAAATATTTTCATTATCTCACATTCTTGGCTTGCAGGGACTGTTGGAACATCGCCGCTGGCCTCTGCTTTGAATTATCCGCTGGGCGCCAGCAGCAACAACACAGGCAGAAGATGAAGTGTGTGGTCAGTGGCATTGATGACATTCATTATACTTTTTGTTTGACTGAAACACTGTCAGCAGAGCCCAAAATGTGCTGTGAATGATATCAAACGTGCGATAGTTGGCAGCCTGCAGTCAAAACATTGAAGTCAATGTTAGACTTAGACTTAGACAAACTTTAATGATCCACAAGGGAAATTGTTCCACACAGTAGCTCAGTTACAATGATGGAAAGTGTAAGGATGGAAAGGACAATGCAGGTATAAATAGACTAAATATAGCGATATAAAATATAACATATATATGTAATATTTACATAAATATTAAATATATTGCCTCAGCCAGGAGGTTGCTGTTTGTCAGTTAGTTACTTAGTTAGCAACATAGCTCAAAAAGTTAAGGCTGGTTTTGCATGAAACATTCAGGAAATGTTCAAAATGGGATAAGAAACAAGTACACTATTTTACAGACTATAAGCCGCACTCACTACATTTTTTTATATATCATATATTAGCTGCACCAGACTATAAACCTCAAATATATATTGGTATGTTGTGCAATGAAATATATATATTTTTTGAGTTCAGTTTGAGTTTATTTGGAACATGCATGCATAAAAGTAAGTCACAATTCAGTCACATGAACATTTTTGACACATTGCTTCATTCACAAGTTTAGTTACTTTTTAACGCTGTATTCCAGTTAATGATGCACTATCTCAAATATCTTAAGTATCAATATTTTGATTTGAGAATCAATATTAGAGCAGAAAGATGGTATCGATATTTCAGTATCGATATTTCAGTATCGATATTTCAGTATCGATATTTCAGTATTGATCTGCACATCGCCAATGTGCAATACTCACAAAGCAGCTGGCAGACTTTTGAAAGTAAAATTAAATAATTGCAAACAAAGTAAAATAGCTTCCTGGTGATGATAGACAGATGGATGTCATTTTTCAGTTTTCAGGTTTAGGCAACTTTAATGGTTTTATTACTTACAGTACAGGCCAAAAGTTTGGACACACCTTCTCATTCAATTCGTTTTCTTTATTTTCATGACTATTTACATTGCAGATTGTCACAGAAGGGATCAAAACCATGAATGAACACATGTGGAGTTGTGTACTTAACAAAAAAAGGTGAAATAACTGAAAACATGTTTTATATTCTAGTTTCTTCAAAATAGCCACCCTTTGCTCTGATTACTACTTTGCACACTCTTGGCATTCTCTCGATGAGCTTCAAGCACACCAGTGAAGTGAAAACCATTTCAGGTGACTACCTCTAGAAGCTCATCGAGAGAATGCCAAGAGTGTGCAAAAAAGTAATCAGAGCTAAGGGTGGCTATTTTGAAAAAACTAGAATATAAAACATGTTCTCAGTTATTTCACCTTTTTTTGTTAAGTACATAACTCCACATGTGTTCATTCATAGTTTGATGCCTGCAGTGACAATCTACAATGTTTTGCACACTCTTGGCATTCTCTCGATGAGCTTCAAGAGGTAGTCACCTGAAAGGGTTTTCACTTCACAGGTGTCATAGTTTTGATGCCTTCAGTGTTCTACAATGTAAATAGTCATGACAATAAAGAAAACGCATTGAAATGAGAAGGTGTGTCCAAACGTTTGGCCTGTACTGTATATTTAAACAAGTATACTCATACTATAGTATCTTTATAGTATTCATTTTTATAGTTGTATTATTGTGTTAAAAACTGGACCTTACAGTGTCTGTCAGGAGAAAATGTGGCCTTTGGACCAAAAGTAATGGAGGACTCCTACTTTAGATGGTTTCTTCCTACTTTTGCAGGCCAATAAGTGAAAAAACAAGGGAAGTGTCATTATGAGTTTATTATTTAATGTTCAACAGGCATGTATTTACATATTGCCAAATGATTAGTGGTGGTAGAGATGATCCAGGTCTTCCTCTGGTTGGTTGTAATTGTTGTTCTCAGACGGCCAATCAACGACAGCAGCTTTGTTGTCGTCTTGGTACCGCTCTGGTTCTACGTGACGTCCGACACGTGCAAGCGCCTCGCTCTCCTCTGGTAGAGGTTGAGGAAAGCGGACTCTGTGTGTATCTTCCCCTGTGAGCGGGGCCATGTATCGATGCAGCTCTTCTACGGCTTTGTGGTACATCACATCCGAGTCCTGCTCAGGCTCTTCCTTGTTGGTATTGTCCTGGGCATGCTGAAGGTTCTGCAGGTTAGAGGGATGGTGCACGTCATCCCGATCTTCTTCAGCCACCATGGCCTGATTTCCGTTACCAGTGGCGACTATACTCTCCCAAATCTTCATGCTTGGATCGATGTCAATGTCTGTTTGATCCATGTCCTCTGGGGGCTCCACTTCCACACTTAAAGGCCTCTTTCCCGACCTGAAATAAACAACACAAACGTCACTATTTCCTCACCCTGTGGACAAATTATTGCAAATAACATTATATTTTGATTAATCACGAATACTCACAATAAATTACTTGCATGCACAATATTTTGACACAAATACAATTGTTGTGTATTTTTTCGAATGTATTTTTTTTCAATTGTATTGTATTTCATTTGTGTCCGCGGTTAAAGTAAAGGAGCATGCGCGGGCAAAATAAATTGTGCGTTTAATCAGCATTTATACATGATTAATGTGATCATTTTTGCGTGATTAATCAAATTAGTTAAAGCAGGGGTGTCAAACTAATTTTAGATCGGGGGCCACATGGAGGAAAATCTACTCCCAAGTGGGCCGGACTGGTAAAATCACGGCGCGATAACTTAAAAATTCAGACAACTTCAGATTGTTTTCTTTGTTTAAAAATCTAACAAGCACATTCTGAAAATGTACAAATCATAATGTTGTTGGAGTTTTTTTACACTTACATGTTGCGGTTAATAGTATTCTATCTTTATTTGTCGTTATTTATACTTTCTGAATAAATTATGTGATAATGTTCATCTCACTCATTGGTATTAATTTTCAATCTATCAAGATAAAAAAAAAGTATATCAAAATCAAATTACAGGATGTTATTTATGTAGTTTGCTCATTTTCCTCGACTGGTGCACTAACATTAATGTGGTTTCTTTTTTTTGTACATATGTAGCATCATCTACAAAGATACAAATAATTGCTAATGCGACATCTATTGGACACATTTAGAACAGCGGTTTCTTTCATTGAAAATTTTCGGCTCATTTTTGTACTTAGCAAACTCATCCCACGGGCCGGATAAAACCTGTACACGGGCCTGATCCGGCCCACGGGCCGTACGTTTGACACACCTGAGTTAAAGTGTTAACTTTGACAGTCCTAGAAAGAAACAGTCCCAAACAATGAAACACTTCACAATGTAATATCAAGTTGCAGTTGATTTGACTGTAAAGCCCTTGTGGTGAGCGGGCATCTAGTGAAGAGTCACCTACCGTATTTTTCGGACTATAAGGTGCACTAAAACCCTTTCATTTTTTCAAAAATTGACAGTGCGCCTTATATTCTGGTGCCCCTAATGTATGGAATAATTCTGGTTGTGCTTACCAACCTCGAAGCGCTTTTATTTGGTACATGGTGTAATGATAAGTGTGACCAATAGATGGCAGTCACACATAGGAGATACGTGTAGACTGCGATAAGACGCCAGTAAACAACACCAAAACTTTAAATGTTCCATTGAAAATAAAGAACATTACACACGGCACCCATAAAACTGTTTTAGTACGACTTTGAAGCCGCACCGCTTGATGGATTGTCGGCCCATTACGGCTACCGTAGTCAGATATACTAGTATTACTATGGTGTGTGTATAAGGGGCGACAAAATGGCACCCATTAGCAGATATATTATCTGGCGTTTCGTTTCACAATATTATGCAAAACCAACTTTTCTTTTAAATTTAGAAAGAAGAAAAAAAAAGACCCCTTTAATGCGCCTTTTGTATGAAAAAAGACCTGAATAGACCCGCTCATCGGCGGGTAGGGTCCAGAAAATATGGCAATTAAATATTCAAACACAGTGTTACTGTTCAAACTGTGTGTAATGTTAAAGTGGCCAAAAATATGAAATATACTCGTTAAATAAAATCTCTGCCATGTTTTAATGAATATACAGGCCTACTACGCTACTGTATTATAATGTTAGTTATTAAGGTGGTACCGTATTTTCCGCACTATAAGGCGCACCGGATTATAAGGCGCACCTTTAATGAATGGCCTATTTTAAAATGTTGTTCATATATAAGGCGCACCGCATTATAAGGCGCATAGAATAGACGCTACAGTAGAGGCTGGGATTAAGTTATGCATCCCGTAGTTGCGAGACCTGTTGTGGCTCAATATTGGTCCATATATAAGGCGCACCGGATTATAAGGCGCACTGTCAGCTTTTGAGAAAATTTGAGGTTTTTAGGTGCGCCTTATAGTGCGGAAAATACGGTACTTGGTGAGCCAAGTGTTTTCTGAGGTGGTACTCGGTGAAACAAGTTTGAGAACCACTGCTGTAAAGTATACACGGCTACACCAATTTAGGGGATGGTGTGCACATCTTTACAGTATATTAAATGTACGAACAAAGCAACGTACAGGCGTGAAAATAAATCAGGGTTTACATTAAAGTGTTGACTTTGACAGCACCAAGCAGAAATGTTTGTTTGGTTACTACTCCTGCAAAAATGGCAGTCAAAGAGTGCTTTTATAACTCATGAGTTTATAAAGTAGGTCCGTCAAAAATAATGAGAAAATACATGTGATTAATCACAAAAAAAACTATCGCATTATCACATTAATCATGTATATACGCAGATTAGTCACGCAAATTATGTTGACTGTACATACTCCTTTAATTTAACCGCGGATAAGTTACCTTGAAGTGCATACGTCAGTGCAAAGATGAGTGAGGAGACTCTGACTGGTGGAAAATTTCACTTCAAAATACACCCTGACTGGACTTTAGATAAAACTGTTGGCAAGTTTTGAACAAATACATTACGTGTGTTCAAGTAAAATATAAGAAAACATTTTCCTGTATAGGTTTCAGATAATAAAATTGCATTTGTGTGAAAATATTATTTAAATTAATAACCTGTATTTAATCACGATTAATCCAAATTCAAAAGTGTGATTAATTTTCAAATATGTATCATTTGACAACACTTGTTTAAAGACATAACTTACATGACTGTGTCCTGGAAGGCTTTATCGGCAGGTTTATTCTAAGAAACAAACAAAAAAAAATCGTACATTATTGACTATAGCTTCCAACTGCCATTACATTATTATGCGTAGAGTTGACGCTGCATTATGCTATAAGTACAGTACATACCCATGAATTATATGGTTTAGCTGCAATGCCAAATATCAAGCAGACCAAAAGAGTAATCCTACAACGGAAAAAAGACTCAGGATCAATGTGGTGCTTTCGAGTTAGAACACTTGAACTTCCATGAAAAATACAAGGTTATTATCTTACCTGAACATGGTGCTTCTGTTATTTGTCTCTTGCAAAATGTGAGGGAGAAAATATCCCTTCAGTTCAGCTACAGTGGAAATGATGGTCCAAAGTTCCAACAATAAAGTTACACTCATTTGACCTTTGCATCGTGTCAATATGGCAACATCGAATCGTTATCGAGTTTCTGGTATAATGCTTGATTTAATGCCTAGGTTTATATACCTTAGCTCACTTCATATACGCTGTATTGTTCTGTATATATATATACAGTACAGGCCGAAAGTTTGGACACACCTTCTCCTCATTCAATGCGTTTTCTTTACTTTCATGACTATTTACATTGTAGATTGTCACTGAAGGCATCAAAACTATGAATGAATACATGTGGAGTTATGTACTTTTTTGCACACTCTTGGCATTCTCTCGATGAGCATCAAGAGGTAGTCACCTGAAATGGTTTTCACTTCACAGGTGCGCTTGAAGCTCATCGAGAGAATTCCCAGAGTGTGCAAAACAGTAATCAGAGCAAAGGGTGGCTATTTTGAAGAAACTAGAATACAAAACATGTTTTCAGTTATTTCACCTTTTTTTGTTAAGTACATAACTCCACATGTGTTCATTCATAATTTTGATGCCTTCAGTGACAATCTACAATGTAAATAGTCATGAAAATAAAGAAAACGCATTGAATGAGGAGAAGGTGTGTCCAAACTTTTGGCCTGTACTGTATGTATATATCTAAACACATATACATACAGTAAAGTGGTACCTTAAGAGTATTTTGAGATACGAGCTGTTTGTTATGCTTTAAATTGTGAGCATTAATTTGAGTTACGCAAGTGGGCGTACTGATTGTCAGAATGAACCCCGTACGATACCACCCAAAACATCTGGTCTTACGCGCTACCATTAGCTTAAAGCTAGAGATGGACGTAACTTTGTTTTCCAACCATAGGAAGGAAGAAAGTGAGTGTGAAGGACAGTGCTTAGAAGAAGAAGCAAATTAAATGCATTTATTTTAAAAATATAAGTCAACAAAAACATGGCTGACTTGGCATGGCAGTTTGAGTGTAGTAATGCTAGTCTGCATCATACTGAAGCAGCAAGGGTCAACATTTGTGCCAGCAAGGACATTTAAATATTTTCCAAACGGTGAACATTTATCCATGAAAATATGGAGAAGCTGCACATTGTTTGTTTGATGGCAAAAAAGCTCAAAGAACATACCGTAGAAGGCCACTCTCCAAATTAATGATCCAAAACATTATTATTACATAACTTCATAAACCTACTGAAGTTGTTAGTAGTAAATTCTATTGTATTGTTTTTCATACAGTATTTCTTATCTAAAAGTTTGTATTTATTTTAAAAATATAATGGATGTTCATGTTAAAATTGTGCTGTTTTGGTGAGGCCAAGCATCAAATGTATTTCAATTTATTTCAATGGGCGTCTAAGATTTGAGATACAAGTGTTTTTGAGTTGAGAGTTAAAGTTAAAGTGCCAATGATTGTCACACACACACACACACACACACAGTAGTGTGCGGTGAAATTATCCTCTGCATTTGACCCATCCCCACAGGGGAGCAGTGAGCAGCAGCGGTGGCCGCGCCCGGGAATCATTTTTGGTGATTTAACCCCCAATTCCAACCCTTGATGCTGAGTGCCAAGCAGGGAGGTAATGGGTCCCATTTTTATAGTCTTTGGTATGACTCGTTCGGGGTTTGAACTCACGACCTACCGATCTCAGGGCGGTCACAGAAACTGTAAAACTTGTAAATTGAGATTCTACAGTTTTTGGCATTTGGCTGATTTAATACTTAATCTTAACCTTTTTGACTTCGGGGCCCAACTTTTCCACTAGAGTGGCCTGGGAGACAACTAAAATTTTAACATTGAATTAGTAATCTTACTCTTAATTTTAATCGTATGCAATATTTATATCTATCCTAATTACAATTTACAACCTTGTCAAATGATATGAAAACATGTGTTAATCACAAAGATGATAATTTTTTTTAAACACATAAACTTTAGGCCTAGGTCAATTTGACTAAATACTAATCAAATATACTGCATAAGAAGGGATTTGTACATAACTGACAACAAATAAATGTACATACAATTATACTAATGAATATGTTTCTTAACTAAACTGTCAATAAAATTTAAGTGCAAATAAAAACAGCGTCATCACTGTAGTCATAATTTTTGCGCCCAATAAACTTCCCTATGAGACACACTCCAGACTTCTTCTGTTTGTTTGATATTGTCAACACTCGTGGCCCAACAACGGTTTCAATATTGCAATAATGATAACATTGACCATAAAAATGGTGTGAGTATTTCTAAATAATAAATAGATCAATATAGAGATACATTTAAAAACAATTAAGGTTGCTCTCCAGTAGGTAGGATAAAGATAATGAAAGTAATAAAGATAAATCATAACTGTGGAAAATGTATTGTAAAATAAAAAAAACATGGGTAGCAACTTGTCCAAAGTGTACCCTGCCTTCCACCCGAGTGCAGCTGGGATAGGCTCCAGCACCCCCGCCACCCCGATAGGGACGAGCGGTAGAAAAATGAATGGATAAAATAAAATAAACAAGTCATTAATCCAATTGAAATCAAATCAGTGCTGCATCCTTACATTGACTGCAAGAAGACAGGCTAAAATCAGTCAACACATAACATTATTATTATTATACCCTCTTATATGTTAGTGTGTCAGTTTTAATAGCTCAATGTTTCAACTTTTTGTTTTGATGATGCTTTTAAACGATAATGGAGCTTTTCTGACAAGTGGCCTGGAAAAAAACATTTGAATGTTATATTTGTGAAGTTAAACAGTTTGAATAGCTTCATCCTGCTACTAACATAGCTTAACATATGCACCCCTCAGGGATGTCATCTACTTCCATAAATCTATACTCATTTAGTCAACATGTTTTATTATTATCTACCAGTTTGCACGTACATATATTTTTTTTCAAAGAGCAACAGGAGACACTTCCTGTCTCTACCAGGGATGGCTCCAACTCGTCTGCTGGTTATCTGCCTTCTCTATGGGATCCATATGTGTCAGTCCAATGTTTTAGTGCCCGAGGTCACACTCTGATCTCCTGTCCTCCACAGCACTCCCCTCGCAAACATCTTACACATCATGTGCAACATGTTAACAAGGAAACTGCTTATCTATATAGTTTAGCAAAGGGGTATTCAAAGTGCGGCCTGGGGCACATTTGTGGCCCGCGGCAAATGTTTTAATGGCCCGCCGCATTTTCGAAAAATACTATTCCAAGAAAAAAACACATGAAAACTGGAATAAAAGAGCAAATAGGTGTAACGTTACAAAAAAAAAGTTGAAATGTTGAAACTAGGAATGCACAATGTATTTTTTTAAACTTTAACTAATAAGAACTTTTTGCTTTTCAAGAACTATACTCGTACCCGATTACCTTATTTATAGCTATTAATTGTAGGTTTAGCTATAGTTTTTGCACACCTTTCTTTGGGACCGCTTCTTAAGCAGCAGGACTCTTCTCTCAGACCAACACGAAGGTGCTAATGCATGCTTGTATTTCCTGTCGTTTAGACTATTGTAATTCTCTGCTCTCTGGTCTTTCCAAAAAGAATATCAGAACTCGACAAAACTCAGCTGCACGCGTCCTGACAAGAACCAGAGGGCGGGAGCACATTACACCAGTTTTAAAGTCGCTGCATTGGCACTCCATCCGCTTCAAGGTCAATTTTTAAATTGTTTTATTAGTTTTTAAATGTCCTGATGGCATGGCGCCTTCTTATCTATCTGACCCGCTTTTACCGCATCAACCCTCGCGGATCCTGAGGTCCTCTGGCACCAAACTTATATATCGACCAAATACCAGAACAAAGACCCACGATCAGGCGGCATTTATCTACTATGACCCCCACCTGTGGAACAGCCTGGCGGAGAGCCTCAGGACTGTAGAGACCGCTGATAGAAGTCAGAAGTCATGGACCCAATAGCTGCAGAAGCTTACAGACTCAATAACTCCACGGTGACTTTTTTGGTGAATTTACAAAACTGAAACAATACAAAAAGAATGCTATTGTAAGTTAATAATACTAACGGTACATTACGATAGCACATACAAATATGCATGAAGACACTCCTACATACATCATACATGGGACGGTTTAGTAAGTACGAGTAGTTTTAGTTGTTTTGTAAAACTTACAAAAGTTGCTTGGAGTGATGAATGAAGAATCCTTTTGAGGAAAAACGCTGTAGACGTTTAAACTTCCGGTTCAAGGCACAAAACAGGAAGTACATTTTCAACCTGCGGCACCTGCAGTGAGCGAACTCCTCCAAAAGATGGTGCCATAGCACAAACAATAACACACCTTTTCGGTGTGACGTGTATTTCTGGTCTTGTCATTCTTGTCCGGGTAGAAGGGCGACACGGCGGTGCGGCTGGATCAAAAGAGACGTCGGAGACGCTTTACTGAACTAAAAGTTTATTTATTATAAGCAAGCCTCATTATACAGGACTGCAGTTCCTGGAGGAGGTCAGGTCAGAAAAATGAGGTGCTTCTAACTTGGAGAAGCCAAACCATCAGTTTTATTTTCCTACCGCTTGTCTGTGTCTGTGTCTGTGTCTGTGTGTGTGTGTGTGTGTGTGTGTGTGTGTGTGTGTGTGTGTGTGTGTGTGTGTGTGTGTGTGTGTGTGTGTGTGTGTGTGTGTGTGTGTGCGTGTGCGTGTGCGTGTGCGTGGTACGTCAGGAGAATGCATCCTGGCCACAAAGAGGATTTTTGTGTGTAAGTGACTGAAAAGAAAACAGATGCAGGTCGTATCTTTGATGCTGTCATTAGGTTAAACATGTAGTCTCTTCTCACGGGTAGGGCCATCACCTTTGCATACCAAGGTCCAATTTTATTGCTTTTTCCTCCGCGAGAACCAATTTTATTTCCCTTTCTTCCGCGAGAACCAAACTGAAAGGCTAGTATTTACTTTAACTTGGTGGTTCGCTTTCTCCAACATTCACCATATGCAAAACATAATATGAGTTAATTAATTCACTTCAAGTGTCTCTGTCAATGTAATATGAAATCTATTTATTATACACAAAACATTATTGCCGTTAGCGGAAAAAAAAAATCCATAAATTAGCAGAAGCGTTTTATAAGCCTAAGGGTTCAAAGCGTTGGAAAAAAAGTAGTGGCTTATAATTCGGAAAATACGGTTTGGTATACAATAAATAAATGTGATGTGTGTACTAGAAGTGAAGTAAGTCCACTTTGCTGTCATCTATTGCAAAACTATAAGAGCAATATGCTTTTTAGAATAGAATAGAATAGAAAGTACTTGCGAGAGGCAATGATGAGAGATATAGCAGATTAGTCTCGCTTAACAAGTGGCTGGCTATCTTCTGTAGGCAACAGGGACTAACGTTTATTGATAACTGGCCCTCTTTCTGGGGCAAAACAGGCTTGTTGATGAGAGACGGCCTTCACCCTAACCAGGAAGGCGCCATCATCCTGTCTAGAAACATAGACTACTATTTAAGTCTCACTTGACTGACTACACTAGAGCAAGCCCGGTCACAGGCAATTACAACGTCTGTTAGTCCGGGTGAGGAGTCAGTTAAGCTAGAACTAGCCAGCGCCAGGCTGGATAATCCATGTACGCATAGCAATTCTCTTAGAATAATACACAATTCACATAATGTTTTTTCTGTTGTGTCTGTGTCAGAGGTGGACATGCATTCTACTGAGGTGGCAAATTATGATATGTCCAGTCTATTGCAGCACCAAGCAAACAATCGGAAAATTCCCGTCATATCAATTCCTAGATATGGTCGAAACTATTTAAAGTGCACTACGCATAATAAACGCAACATTGTTAATATTGCTACTACGGATAATCTTAACAAAAACTCGTCAAAACAGCCCAATACCTATAATATGGGCTTTTTTAAACATAAGATCATTGTCTCCCAAGGCGTTATTAGTTAATGAGGTCATTAGAGACAACAATCTTAACGTCATTGGTCTTAGCGAAACCTGGCTCAAACCAGATGAATTTTTTGCGCTCAATGAGGCATCTCCTCCTAACTATACGAATGCGCATGTTGCCCGTCCTCTTAAAAGGGGAGGGGGTGTCGCACTAATATACAATGAAAATTTCAACCTTACCCCTAACCTAAATAATAAATATAAATCGTTTGAGGTGCTTACTATGAGGTCTGTCACATCGCTACCTCTCGACCTGGCTGTTATCTACCGCCCCCCTGGGCCCTATTCGGACTTTATCAGTGAATTCTCAGAGTTCGTTGCTGTTCTAGTGACGCACGCCGACAATATAATCATAATGGGGGACTTTAATATCCATATGAATACCCCATCGGACCCTCAGTGCGTGGCGCTCCAAACCATAATTGATAGCTGTGGTCTTACACAAATAATACATGAACCCACGCATCGCAACGGTAATACAATAGATCTAGTGCTTGTCAGGGGTATCACCACCTCCAAAGTTATGATACTTCCATATACTAAAGTAATGTCCGATCATTACCTTATAAAATTTGAAGTTTTGACTCATTGTCAACAAGCTAATAATAATAATAACTGCTATAGCGGCCGCAACATTAATGCTGCCACAACGATGACTCTTGCTGACCTACTGCCTTCGGTAATGGCACCATTCCCAAATTATGTCGGCTCTATTGATAACCTCATTAACAACTTTGACGATGCCTTGCGCGAAATTATTGATAGTATAGCACCGCTAAAGCAAAAAAGGGCCCCTAAAAGGCGCACCCCATGGTTTACAGAAGAAATTAGAGCTCATAAATTATCATGTAGAAAACTGGAACGCAAATGGCGCGCGACTAAACTTGAGGTTTTCCATCAAGCATGGAGTGATAGTTTAATAACTTATAAACGCATGCTTACCTTAGCTAAAGCTAAATACTACTCAAATCTCATCCGCCTCAACAAAAACGATCCTAAATTTCTGTTTAGTACAGTAGCATCGCTAACCCAACAAGGGACTCCTCCCAGTAGCTCCACCCACTCAGCAGATGACTTTATGAATTTCTTTAATAAGAAAATTGAACTCATTAGAAAGGAGATTAAAGACAACGCATCCCAGCTACAACTGGGTTCTATTAACACAAATACGACTGTATATACGACGGACTCTGCCCTCCAAAATAGTCTCTCTATTTTTGATGAAATAACATTAGAGGAATTATTACAGCGTGTAAGTGGGATAAAACAAACAACATGTTTACTTGACCCACTTCCTGGGAAACTTATCAAGGAACTGTTTGTATTATTAGGTCCATCAGTGTTAAATATTATAAACTTATCACTTTCCTCTGGTACTGTTCCCCTAGCATTCAAAAAAGCGGTTATTCATCCTCTGCTCAAAAGACCTAACCTCGATCCTGACCTCATGGTAAACCACCGACCGGTCTCCCACCTTCCGTTTATTTCCAAAATTCTCGAAAAAATTGTTGCACAGCAGCTAAATGAACACTTAGTGACTAACAATCTCTGTGAACCTTTTCAATCCGGTTTCAGGGCAAATCACTCTACGGAGACAGCCCTCGCAAAAATGACTAAAGATCTATTGCTAACGATGGATTCTGATGCGTCATCTATGTTGCTGCTTCTTGATCTTAGCGCCGCTTTCGATACCGTCGATCATAATATTTTATTAGAGCGTATCAAAACACGTATTGGTATGTCAGACTTAGCCTTGTCTTGGTTTAACTCTTATCTTACTGACAGGATGCAGTGCGTCTCCCATAACAATTTGACCTCGGACTATGTCAAGGTAACGTGCGGAGTTCCCCAGGGTTTGGTTCTTGGCCCTGCACTCTTTAGTATTTACATGCTGCCGCTGGGTGACATCATACGCAAGTACGGTGTTAGCTTTCACTGTTATGCTGATGACACCCAACTCTACATGCCCCTAAAGCTGACCAACACGGCGGATTGTAGTCAGCTGGAGGCGTGTCTTAATGAAATTAAACAATGGATGTCCGCTAACTTTTTGCAACTCAACGCTAAGAAAACGGAAATGCTGATTATCGGTCCTGCTAGACACCGACATCTATTTAATAATACCACCTTAACATTTGACAACCAAACAATTACACAAGGCGACTCGGTAAAGAATCTGGGTATTATCTTCGACCTTCAAAACCGCTATAAAAGTTCACCTCCAGGCAGCTACAACCCTAAACTAACACCCTCCCCGGATTGCTAATAATCAAATGTAAACAATCAAATGCAGATTATTTTTCTTATGCCTTCTGATCTCTCTCTCTCTCTCTCTCTCTCTCTCTCTCTCTCTCTCTCTCTCTCTCTCTATGTCCACTACTTGATGTCCATACCCCCCCCCCCACCCCACCCCCCCTCCACACTCCTGATTGCAAATAATGTAAATAATTCAATGTGATTATCTTGTGTGATGACTGTATTATGATGATAGTATATATGATAGTATATATCTGTATCATGAATCAATTTAAGTGGACCCCGACTTAAACAAGTTGAAAAACTTATTCGGGTGTTACCATTTAGTGGTCAATTGTACGGAATATGTACTTCACTGTGCAACCTACTAATAAAAATCTCAATCAATCAATCAATCAATCAACTCTCTCGTTTGAGTCACACATTAAGAGTGTTACTAAAACGGCCTTCTTTCATCTCTGTAATATCGCTAAAATTCGTTCCATCTTGTCCACTAGCGACGCTGAGATCATTATTCATGCGTTCGTTACGTCTCGTCTCGATTACTGTAACGTATTATTTTCGGGCCTCCCTATGTCTAGCATTAAAAGATTACCCACATATGCGGTCCTCTCCAAGGTTCTCATAGTCATTCACCGACGTCCCACTGGGGTGAGTTTTTCCTTGCCCGTATGTGGGCTCTGTACCGAGGATGTCGTTGTGGCTTGTGCAGCCCTTTGAGACACTTGTGATTTAGGGCTATATAAATAAACATTGATTGATTGATTGATACTTTATTGATCTCTGGGGGAAATTCAGCACCACAGTGCGCTCACAATAAACACTTAGGTATTTTTTACATGTGAATAATATAATAATGATAATAATAATAATATACATACAGTCTATTATACAGTATTATTCACATGTGAATAATATACATACAGTCTATTATACAGCATTATTTACATGTGAATAATATAAATACAAATATAATATAATAATCCATCCATCCATCCATTTTCTACCGCTTGTCCCTTATAAATATACATTTTATTGACTGAATGGGTGCAAAAAAAAAAAGAGCTGATGTCCTCAAACATAATGGAAAGAAGACTACAGTTAACTGGAGACAAACAGGCTGTCAAAGAGTGGTAGAGAACAGGAGATGTGAGCCATTATGGAGAAAGTCCTGTCAGTCTCCTGGAAACCACAACCTTCAGAGCAGACGTCACAGCTCTCAGGTCTGATGGATAAAGTGCGTCTTAGATCGGACCAGTGCTCCCCGCCCTCCTCCTTCTCCCCATTGAGTCTTGCAAACATCAGCGAAGCAGCTTTCATGATGCGGGTCTTAGCCCCGGCAGCTCCGAGCAAGAATCAGGCTCAACCACAAGACGTGGTTCCGCTCGATTGTGTGGAAGAACATGCAACCTCTGATTTGATTTGTTTTGTTTGGTAGAAGGCTTGCGGCTCTCTCTTGATGTGAGTGATGTCTGGGTCAAAACGTTATCTGATACAAGATGAAGAGCCGGAAGGGTTAAAACCCTGCAGGTTGTCAGCACATGGAAACATTTACCACTGATTTCATTATATATGTTCAGATTTGATAGCAATAAAATGATACATTGTCAATGGTTTATGTGAGCAATGTTTTAATAGCTGCTAATTCACGCAATCTTTTATTAATGAGTCCTGTGTTAGTTTTTATTCCTGGATTTTCTCAGTAGGCAACAGTAGCATACAAACCCCGTTTCCATATGAGTTGGGGAAATTGTGTTAGATGGAAATATAAACGGAATACAATGATTTGCAAATCATTTTCAACCCATATTCAGTTGAATATGCTACAAAGACAACATATTTGATGTTCAAACTGATAAACTTTTTTTTTTGCAAATAATCATTAACTTTAGAATTTGATGCCAGCAACACGTGACAAAGAAGTTGGGAAAGGTGGCAATAAATACTGATAAAGTTGAGGCATGCTCTTCAAACACTTATTTGGAACATCCCACAGGTGTGCAGGCTAATTGGGAACAGGTGGGTGCCATGATTGGGTATAAAAGTACATAACATATATTACATAGCAAAAAAGTTGGCACAGGGGCATTTTTACCACTGTGTTACATGGCCTTTCCTTTTAACAACACTCCGTAAACGTTTGGGAACTGAGGAGACCAATTTTTGAAGCTTTTCAGGTGGAATTCTTTCCCATTCTTGCTTGATGTACAGCTTAAGTTGTTCAACAGTCCGGGGTCTCCGTTGTGGTACTTTAGGCTTCATAATACGCCACACATTATCAATGGGAGACAGGTCTGGACTACAGTCAGGCCAGTCTAGTACCCGCACTCTTTTACTATGAAGCTACGTTGATGTAACACGTGGCTTGGCATTGTCTTGCTGAAATAAGCAGGGGCGTCCATGATAACGTTGCTGAGATGGCAACATATGTTACTCCAAAACCTGTATGTACCTTTCAGCATTAATGGTGCCTTCACAGATGTGTAAGTTATCCATGCCTTGGGGACTAATACACCCCCATACCATCACAGATGCTGGCTTTTGAAGTTTGCGCCTAGAACTATCTGGATGGTTCTTTTCCTCTTTGTTCCAGAGGACACAACGTCCACAGTTTCCAAAAGCAATTTGAAATGTGGACTCGTCAAACCACAGAACTGTTTTACACTTTGCATCAGTCCATTTTAGATGAGCTTGGGCCCAGCGAAGGGTGTTGTTGATAAATGGCTTTGGCTTTGCATAGTTGAGTTTTAACTTGCACTTACAGATGTAGCGACCAACTGAAGTGTTTCTGAGCCCTTGTGGTGATATCCTTTACACACTGATGTTGGTTTTCGATGCAGTACCGCCTGAAGGATCCGAAGGCCACGGGCATTCAATGTTACGTGCAGTGATTTCTCCAGTTTTTCTGGACCATTTGATGATATTACGGGCCTTAGATGGTGAAATCTCTAAATTCCTTGCAATAGCTCATTGTTGTTCCTAAACTGTTCGACAATTTGCTCACGCATTTGTTCACAAAGTGGTGACCCTCGCCCCATCCTTGTTAGTGAATGACTGAGCATTTCGTGGAAGCTGCTTTTATACCCAATCATGGCACCCACCTGTTCCCAATTTGCCTGTTCACCTGTGGGATGTTCCAAATAAGTGTTTGATGAGCATTCCTCAACTTTCTCAGTCTGTTTTTGCCACTTGTGCCAGCTTTTTTGAAACATGTTGCAGGCATCAAAATTCCAAATTAGCTAATATTTACAAAAAAATAAAGTTTTCCAGTTCGAACGTTAAGTGTCTTGTCTTTGCAGTCTATTCAATTGAATATAAGTTGAAAGGGATTTGCAAATCATTGTATTCTGTTTTTATTTACGATTTACACAACGTGCCAACTTCACTGGTTTTGGAGTTTGTAAAATAGATGCA
Source organism: Entelurus aequoreus (assembly GCF_033978785.1). NCBI lineage: Eukaryota > Metazoa > Chordata > Actinopteri > Syngnathiformes > Syngnathidae > Entelurus > Entelurus aequoreus. The sequence continues at coordinate 17,699,024 of NC_084739.1, forward strand.
TTATGCTACAATGTTTTTTTTTAGGAACCCTTGTTTTGTTTTTTGTTTTTGGTTTTATGAGAGTGTTTTTTGTTTCATTTATTATACATTAAAAATGTATTTCACTCTACATTAAGGCAACATATGTTTCTAATATGCCGCTCTAATGAAGCTAACTATAATAAACACAACCCCGATATTAGTAATAAATGTTACGAATCCTAACAATAATAATAATAACGGTAAAAAAAAAAAATGCTCCTGTATTAGACTAAATACTTCCTATTTTTCCTCTTCTGGCCACAATTCTTACTTCACATCCCGCTGTTGTTTTCCCTGTTAACGACCGGCCTCTCGGAAAATGTGACGGCAACAATGAAGACCACAGCGAGTGGGTAGTTGTCGAGCGAGATTGTGCGCCCTTTCTACTGCGAGGAAACACAAACACACGCTCACACGCAAACACAAGTTATTGCACTAGATACCAGAGGGAGCCAAGAATAAATTGCCTGTCTGTAACTATTTAAATGTAGCATAAGTCCTGATTTACGCCCGTTATTCTGGGATGGCAAACACGCAGTGAATGTTACAGCTCGCAGCAATTTATGGCTGAAACCACTACTAAAATGAATATTTGAGGTGGAAGGATTCTGGCTCGATGTTTGCATAATGTTTCTGTGGCGCAGATGTTGTGTGAGTGTGTGGGCCCCAATGAATGCATACAGTTTGCACTTATACACTCTATGCTGAATATTTAGATACACATATCCATACATTCAAGTTTTGTGACCTTTTTAAATGGTGTAATTATGCTGCTTCTCCACTTGGCCTGGCTTCATACCATAGTATGGCGAGGGGGGTGGGGCAAAAAAACAACCCACGCCACATTGAACTTATCATTTAGAACATGACAGGCTAAAAAAAACAATGAAGATAAATGATGATCTTGTGTATTTACTTATCCACACGTGGCTGCTGGTAAAAAAAAAAAGAAAAGGTGGAACTATTGGAGTATCAAACTGCAACAGTGTAATATGATTGAATTTTGTAACGGTGTTACACAGCAAAAAGTCAGTGTTCAAGAACAAGAAAAAAACAAACAAAAATTAGGGGTATTTTATTTGAACTAAGCAAAATTATCTGCCAATAGAACAAGAAAATTTGTCTTGTCAAGACTTTCCAAAACAAGTAAAATTAGCTAACCTCAATGAACCCAAAAATACCTTAAAATAAGTATATTCTCACTAATAACAAGTGCACTTTTCTTGGTAGAAAAAAAAAAAAAACAGACCTTTTTGCTCAATATGTTGAAAAATATTCTTAAATGAAGTAAATGCTAGTGCCATTATCTTGACATAATGATATGCGCTCGGCATTACATTTCTTGAAACCAGCAAACTTACACTAAAAACTAATTTATTGTTCTTAATGGAAAGGCAACAAGGCAACCGCTTGTTACTCTCGGGGTCTCTTTGCCGCTCAGGCAAATCATATGGTCTAAAAATGCATTTTTCCATCGACAACATGACATCATCGCGCCAGTGCGTGCTCTTTCAGTCAATTAGTGCGCATATATACAGCTCGCCCCCCGGCTAAATTTTTTTAAACTGTAATTTTGAAGAATTTATCTGAATGTGCATGGACTATTTCTGTTCAAAATTGTTTGAAATGTTAAATGTTTAAATATTAACTGTCAGTTTACTGTACTGTGCCAACTGTACTACTATAGGAGTACGTATTTTCTCTTGTTTCATTGAAAATAAAACAACAAAGTCCATTTGGCTGTCATCCGTTTTAATTATGAGACACAATTGTGTCAAAGTCATGATTTTTTTTTTTCATGCTTGAAATAAGAAATTATTACTATAAAAAAGTAGTTGTATACTTGTGAGTGTTGATGACAAAGCTTTGCAACAGTTGATATTCTAGTTTCAAGCATGTTTTACTCAATATAGGTCATCAAATCTCAGCAACAAGCTGTAATATCTTACTGAGATCATTTAAGACCAAAACCCTTAAAACAAGTAAAACACTCTAACATAAAATCTGCTTAGTGAGAAGAATTATCTTATCAGACAGAAAATAAGCAAATATCACCCTTATTTGAGATATTTAATCTTACTTAGATTTCAGTTTTTGCAGTGTATGAGAGCAATATGTCGGCCTCGAGCTAAAGAGTTTACGAACATCAAACGGGTTTTTGGGTTTTCATGACATCATGAAGGAAAGACCTCCGCCATCATGGACATGATACCGCTTCTAAACCGCTCATAGCTAGATAAGCCCATTGGCGCTTGCTGCTTTGTGAAAGGGAAACTGCTCTACTTTTTGGCATTTTGCCCAAGTGGCCTAGTGGTTAGAGCAGGGGTGTCAAACGTACGGCCCGCGGGCCGGATTAGGCCCGTGAACAGGTTTTATCCGGCCCGCGGGATGAGTTTGCTCATGTATAAAAATGAGCCGAAATGTTCTGTTCTAAATGTGTCCACTAGATGTCGCAATAGCAATTCTTTGTATCTTTGTAGATTATGCTACATATGTAAAAAAACAACAAAAAACAGTGCACCATTCAAGGAAAATGAGCAAACTACATAAATAACAGCCTGTAATTTGATTTTGATATTTTTAGATTGAAAATTAACACCAATGAGTTGACTGATGAACAATATCACATAATTTATTCAGAAAGTATAAATAACGACAAATAAAGATAGAATACTATTAACCGCAACATGTAAGTGTAAAAAACAACAACATTATGATTTGTCAATTTCCACAATGTGCTTGTTCTATTTTTAAACAAAGAAAACAATCTGAAGTTGTCTTTATTTTTAAGTTATCATGCCGTGATTTTACCAGTCTGGCCCACTTGGGAGTAGATTTTTCTCCATGTGGCCCCCGATCTAAAATGAGTTTGACACCCCTGGGTTAGTGTCCGCCCTGAGATCGGTAGGTCGGGAGTTCAAACCCCGGGTCATACCAAAGACTATAAAAAATGGGACCCATTCCCTCCCTGCTTGGCACTCAGCATCAAGGATTGGTGTCCGAATAATTGTATCTAAGTTATCACAAAACTTAGTGTTTCAATGAGTTCCCGGCGAGAAGACAATTGCTGTCTTTGAACCTACCAAGAAGAAGGCTTGTAAAACTTCGCTGTGTCGGATGGGAAGCAACATGAGGGTGTTCTGTTTCTTTCATGTATTGTAATCCACAGAAAGATTTTGTTTTGACCCTAGAACTACAAAGCGGAGAGAAAGCAGGATCTGCCCAAGTTCCAGGCACCTATTCTTTGAACTGTTGTAATCAAAGGCGATGGCTGTTTACGACCCCTGTCCCTTAGAAACAGCTGTTGCCATGTAATCAGGAAAAGTCCAAAAAAGAGAGGAGGCATACAATCTTTTGCCAGAGCGTGATGGAGACTATACAAGAGTACAGCCCAGACGTCTCTCCTCATTTGAGCCAAATTTAATTCTGTCTCTGTTTAATTCCTTGCTTCTTGTTCTTTTTAATAGATGTCATCAGTGTTTGAACCTGACAATTGGAATTGGGGGTCGAATCACCAAACTGATTCCCGGGCGCGGCCACCGCTGCCGCTCACTGCTCCCCTCCCCTCCCAGGGGGTGGAACAAGGGGATGGGTCAAATGCAGAGGTTAATTTCACCACACCTAGTGTGTGTGTGTGACTCTCATTGGTACTTAAATCACAAAAAACGATTCCTGGGCGTGGCCACCGCTGCTGCCCACTGCTCCCCTCACCTCCCAGGGGGTGAACAAGGGTGATGTATCAAATGCAGAGAATAATTTCACCACACCTAATTACTTTACTTATGAGCGGGGGTCGGCAACGCGCGGCTTTCGAGCCACAAGCGGCTCTTTAGCGCCGCCCTAGTGGCTCCCTGAGGCTTTTTCAAAAATGTATGAAAATGGAAAAAGATGATGGAAAAATATATATATTTTTGGTTTTAATATGGTTTCTGTAGGAGGACAAACATGACACAAACCTTCCTAATTGTTAGAAATTACACTGTAATAAGTATTTGGCAAGCGCCGTTTTGTCCTACTTATTTCAGCGATCCTTGAACGCACCGTAGTTTGTTTGGCATGTACAACTTTCCTTGATGCTGCCACAGAAAGACGTGTTTTATGCCACTCCTTCTTTGTCTCTATTTGTCCATCAAACTTTGTATGCTGTGCGTGAATCCACAAAGGTGAGCTTTGTTGATGTTGTTGACTTGTGTGGAGGGCTAATCAGACATATTTGGTCACTGCATGACTGCAAGCTAATCGATGCTAACATGCTATTTATGCTAGCTGTATGTACATAATGCATCATTATGCCTCGTATTTTAGGTATATTTGAGCTCATTTTATTTGTAGTTTCCGTTTCCTTCAACTGCCAGTCATTTCCAGGAGTTGTCACACCTTCTGAAAAGCCTTGGTTTTAGTAATGTTTTCCAATGTTGTAAAAATGTGTAGAATAAATATTACATTTCAAAATTTCTGTCAACGAAGATTTGCATCAGCCTGCAACACATGGTCATTTTGATAGTAGTCAAATATAGCTAATATAGACACTTACATCATGTGTTGCCTTCATTTTGACACTTAGAGAAGGCTTTACATTTTTTGCAGCGACAGACAGGTTTTTTATTTTTAATTTTTTTGGTCCAATATGGCTCTTTAAACATTTTGGCTTGCCGACCCCTGCGTATGAGACAAGAACACATATGTTGTGTTGTTTTTATGCATTCTAACTCGTAAATAAACGTACATAAAAGTCCCGCTTACAATGGAGCTAATATGAGCCATGACGTCATTTCGTCTTTTCCGACCAAAAAACCCCCAATAAATAATCATTCAAAAAGTGCCAACAATTTTCCATTTACATTTCCTGACCTGAATGTTAGCCAAAAATGAGTGATATTGTTATTATAAGTTTTAACGTTAAGGACCTACTTTTAGAGGCGCATTGATCTCACAAAGGCAACTTCTTTATGCTGCTGTACTGACAACATCAGATGATTAGCTGCTTACTCGCCTCAGAGCTCGTAAAAGTTTATTGTAGATTATAAATCATGCCTCTCACCTTGATAGTAAAATGATGTGGACATAAACTGAGCATTTGCTACATTTTAACAGCCATTTTAGACACGGAAATGGCAAAAAAAGACCCGAAATGATGCTTCGTTTTACCCCCCCCCCCCCCCCCCCCCCCCCTTTTTTTTTTCTTCGTGAGGACTATGACTCATTCTTCATCTAAACGGGACTATATGAACATCCTATTAATTGGCATCTCCATGAAAGCAGACATTGTACAGTAAAAGATGTTTAATTATTTGTTGGCTCTCATGAAGTCTGCAGTGAGTACCGTATTTTTCGGATTATAAATTGCAATTTTTTTCATAACGGGGGATGCTATTTATACTCTGGAGCGATTTATGTGTGAAATTATTAACACATTACCGTAAAATCTCAAATAATATTATTTATCTCATTAACGTAAGAGACTAGGCGTATATCAGTAATTGTCACACACGCACGTCAACCAATAAAAATTCAGCGGGGGCGGATCATGGCAGAAGTGCATTGTGAAAAAAAAAGATCCTACCTGCTACTACTTCCGTACCTATGAGAATTGATCATTTCAACATTGGCGGCAACTTATAGGAACTGAGAAGGGCTGAACAAAAATGGCACCGAAAAGGAAATCATTTACTGCAGGTTACAAGCTGGACGTAGTGAAATATGCAGCAGAACTTTAATCTTAAAAAAAACGGCAATCACTATTCTTTATTTATTTTAAATTGCCTTTCAAATGTCTATTCTTGGTGTTGGATTTTATCAAATAAATTTCCCCCCAAAATGACTTATACTCTAGTGCGACTTATACATGTTTTTTTCCTTCTTTATTATGCATTTTCGGCCGGTGCGACTTATACTCTGGAGCGATTTATAAGCCGAAAAATACGGTAATAATCAGTACGTTTACACGGGAGGAAGTCGCTAATACTACAAAATAAAATATAAATTGCCATACCTTAAAAATGAGTGTTTTTTTACATGAAGTAATATAATGTATGAATGGATGTATATAGTGTAATATATTTGGGAGGGTTGAGATGAGTTGAGTGTATGTTTATTTGGAACATGCATGCATACAACATGATACATCAAAATTTCCAGTTCCTCTATTCAACATGTTCGAAAAGGAGTAGGAAGAAGCAGAGCTTATTTAATCCTACCCCTTTTCCTTTACATAGCAGTTGCTAAAACTTTTGTTCACTTCCTGTTCTCAATGTATTCACAATATACTCCATAAGTAATAACAATAAAAATAAATCAATAATAATTGGTGAAGTAAGTTATATTTCACATGGTGAGATGAGTAAGATTATCTAGAAAATGAATGGATGGATGAGATAAATTCAGAATGTTTATTATGGTTCTTCTTATTTGTACTTTGTAAACACTAAGTTTGAAGAGTTTGTTGAAGTGGATTATATTATTAAAATTTTTTTTTAAAAATAAATAAATAAATAGGGTTCTAATATTTTAATGGCTGATAAGAAGAGGAAACATGAACATCAGCGTGGATCTACGCAAGCTTTATTTTTTAACTCACATGTAAGCAAATACGCCGCAGCGTCTATTCCGGTCCTTCAACAATAGCTATTTATTCGTAATCAAAATATATAATATATTCATAAATTACATATAGCCTATTATTGGCGCACTATTGTCAAGTGATGCACCGAAAATGTGGTCGTCTTAAATGGACTTTACTCACTGAAACCGGATGTTGTGATGAAGTATCCACTTCCGCTGGCGACTGCGTCTTTCCTGGCGCACACGAGTGACGTAGCTCGCCCAGAGCTGACGAAAAAGTCACATACTGGTCGCATTCGGGTCGCATTGCGTTTAGACAAAAGTCAGAGTTGAAAAGATCAGATTCCAATGGGATTAAGGACTACCTCCTGATGTGGCCTGATTCTGATGCGAAAAAATCTGATTTGAAACACTTTGGAGCGTTTAGGCTGGCAAAAACAATCGGATCTGTGTCACTTGAGGGCAAACAAATGTGATTTGGTGTGCAGTGTAAACGGGGCCAAATGTGAAGGAAAATAAAAGCTTCTTGAAGTATGCCTTTTTGCTCCTTGAGCACACTAGTGCAGCCTCCCTTCCATGCACCTTCAGCTGTAAAAAAAAAAAAAGAAGAAAGGTGTCATTGTAGCACTGCAGGCCTACTTGCCAACCCTCCCGATTTTCCCGGGAGACTCCCGAATTTCAGTGCCCCTCCCGGAAATCTCCCGGGGCAACCATTCTCCCGATTTCCACCCGGACAACAATATTGGGGACGTGCCTTAAAGGCCTACTGAAATTAATTTTTTTTATTTAAACGGGGATAGCAGATCTATTCTATGTGTCATACTTGATCATTTCGCGATATTGCCATATTTTTGCTGAAAGGATTTAGTATAGAACAACGACGATAAATATTGCAACTTTTGGTATCTGATAAAAAAAAAGGCTTGCCCTTACCGGAAGTAGCGTGACGTAGTCAGTTGAACATATACGCAAAGTTCCCTATTGTTTACAATGATGGCCGCATGAAGTGAGAGAGATTCGGACCGAGAAAGCGACAATTTCCCCATTAATTTGAGCGAGGATGAAAGATTTGTGGATGAGTAAAGTGCAAGTGAAGGACTAGTGGGGAGTTGAAGCTATTCAGATAGGGAAGATGCTGTGAGAGCCGGGGGTGACCTGATATTCAGCTGGGAATGACTACAACAGTAAATAAACACAAGACATATATATACTCTATTAGCCACAACACAACCAGGCTTATATTAAATATGCCACAAATTAATCCTGCATAAAAACACCTGCGTGTTTGTTATGCTAGCTCCTAGCTCCTATGCTAGCTCCTAGCTCCATAGAACACGCCAATACAATTCAAACACCTGATCAACACACACAATCACTCAGCCCAAAAGACCGTTCACCTAACCCAAGGTTCATAAAGCTTATGTATTTTAAAAAAGTTACGTACATACGCAAAAAAAAGTTGCGCACATACGGTCAAGCGATCAAATGTTTAGAAGCCAAAGCTGCATACTCACAGTAGCACGTCTGCGTCTTTGTCATCCAAATCAAAGTAATCCTGGTAAGAGTCTGTGTTGTCCCAGTTCTCTACAGGCGTCTGTGTATCGAAGTCAAAAGTCCTCCTGGTTAGAGTCTCTGTTATCCGAGTTCTTCCATCTTGACTGCATCTTTCGGGAATGTAAACAAAGAAGCGCCGGCTGTGTACTGTTGTTGCTGACTACGTTCGAAAAATACGTCCATTTCGCACCGACAACTTTCTTCTTTGCTTGCTCAGCTTCCTTCTCCATAATGCAATGAACATGATTGCAACAGATTCACGAACACAGATGTCCAGAATACTGTGGAATTATGAAATGAAAACAGAGCTTTTTCGTATTGGCTTCAATGTGGAAGGCATACCCGTGTTCCCCGGGCTACGTCACGCGCATACGTCATCCTCAGAGGCGTTTCGAACCGGAAGTTTAGCGGCAAATTTAAAATGTCACTTTATAAGTTAACCCGGCCGTATTGGCATGTGTTATAATGTTAAGATTTCATCATTGATATATAAACTATCAGACTGCGTGGTCGGTAGTAGTGGGTTTCAGTAGGCCTTTAAAGGCGCTGCTTTTAACGTCCTCTCTCACCTGAAACCTTCACCCCTTAACAGCCGCATGCTGTCCAGGCGTCCGCTTTTCCTCCATATAAACAGCGTACTGGCCCAGTCACATAATAATGTAGCGGGATTAACAATGATCTATACTCGAAGATGTCAAGAAATGCTGACACGTTCTATCTTTTAACTGGTTTAATTATAACGTTTATTTCAAGCCCACACACACACACACAAACAAGTGAATGCAAACCATACTTGGTCAACAGCCATACAGGTCACACTGACGGTGGCCATATAAACAACTTAAACAGTGTTACAAAATATGCGCCACACTGTGAACCCACACCAAACAAGAATGACAAACCCATTTCGGGAGAACATCCGCACCGTAACACAACATAAACACAACAGAACAAATACCCAGAACCCCTTGCAGCACTAACTCTTCCGGGACGCTACAATAACATCTACGGCTTTTGGAGCTCCGTGCACAACGGCACACACAACAAGAAGGAGACGTAGCAGAAGAACGAAGAAGAGACATGGCGACGGCGAGTAAGAAGAAGAAGTACGCTTGCAAGTTCCAAAATGATTGGAAAAAAGAATTTCATTTCATCCAGGACAGCTCGAAGGGGAAGGGATATGCTGCCTGCACCTCAACCCCGCCCCCGCAACCACGCCCCCAACACATTTTCTAGACACAACAATAACACGATACGCTGAAAAACAACACATCCAGTTATTATTTTTAGAGCGCAACGAGATATTAAGTACACTATATCAGTTTTGTGGCAAATGTTTATTTACTGTTGTTTTCTTTCATATGACCAGTTGTGCATTTTAAGCACAAAGTCTACTCACCTGATATTTTTTGCCAATATCACGATACAGCGATCGTGCAATAATGTATATAGTGGCAGAACACCGTCTATGATACATAGATGTCAAAGACGAGAATCGCTGAATAATTTGCGGTCATACATTATATTGCAATGTCACACATTGTATATTGGAAGACAAACGATTATGGCACATATGAGGTAGAACAGCTTGAAATAATATGCTTTTGCAATTTTGCCAATGGTACAACAATCAAATCAATGAATTAAAAGAAAACTATGACATATCACAATATCTGTTTGTGATAATAATCGCACCATATATCTTTTTTTTTTTTTTTTAAGTATAACTGACAGACAAAAGAGACCAAAAACAAATGTCCACTGCAGAGGACGAAGGTTCTTAAGAGGTTATGGGGGTATTGATTTTTGGGTTCCACCACTATGGTAAACATGTCAGACAAAGGAGAATATTGGGGTGTCCAAACTTTTTGACTGGGAGGCCGCATTGGGCTAGCAAAGTAACCAAGGTGTGTGCATGTTTATATATTATAATATTAAAATAGATAAATAATTTATAATTATTATAACTGAATGTTAAGAGTATGTGAAAGTTCACCTCTTACCTTGCTTACTTCCGTGACGAGTCGACATCTTTAAAGCTTTGTAATCAGTCAGAAATATGTGGGCTCTGTACCGAGGGTGTCGTTGTGGCTTGAGCAGCCCTTTGAGACACTTGTGATTTAGGGCTATATAAATAAACATTGATTGATTGAAATATCAAGCAGCTAAAAGTCAAACATGGACCCAGAGCTGTCATTGGTCAGTTTTTGTCAAGGAGTGTCACTGAACACAGGTTAGCAGCTAGACTTTCTGCTTAAAATGCAAAATTGATCGTACGAAATAAAACAGTAAATAAACATTTGCCACTATATCAGAAAACTGATATAGTGTACTTACCTACTCAGTGGCCTAGTACCCTGAGATCGGTAGGTTGTGAGTTCAAACCCCGGCCGAGTCATACCAAAGACTATAAAAATGGGACCCATTACCTCCCTGCTTGGCACTCAACATCAAGGGTTGGAATTGGGGGTTGAATCACCAAAAATGATTCCCGGGCGCGGCACCGCTGCCGCCCACTGCTCCCCTCACCTCCCAGGGGATGATCAAGGGGATGGGTCAAATGCAGAGGACAAATTTCCCCACACCTAGTGTGTGTGTGTGACAATCATTGGTACTTTAACTTAACTTAATATCTCTTTGTGCTCTAAAAACAACAACTGGAGGTGTTGTTTTTCAGCGTATCGTGTTGTTGTTGCGTCCAGGAAATGTCACAAAGTACGGCACTCTTAACTTTTATCGACAACCTTGTGCTAACAGGTTCATTTACGACACATATCTTCTCTCTCATGCACACACGTTTTTTTTCTCCACACGCAACACTTCTCATTTTCCGTCGATCAGCATTTTCCTGCGCTACAGGCACGGCATATTTACAAACATGGATTAGTGTGTAGAGAGTGTTTTGCATTTTACCCAACATGCCTTGCAATGGGTGTAATTTAGATTTTTATTTATTCATGGTGATGGGACATTTTAAGTCCACAAAGTTCAGTCCACAAAGTTCAGTGAGCAGGTTGTGTTATGTGTGACAATGTGTGTTGACTTTTTGGGCTGGTGGAATTTGTTTTTTCCTGCACAATGACTAGGGAAGGTTGTTCGGATTGCAGCCAGGTTGCTTATTATAATGGGACTTGTGCCGTCGTCTTGCTGGCCGTGGTTTGGACACCCTTGGTCTACTCCATCCTCTTCAACTGTCACCAGCTTTGTTGTAGCAGGAAATGTCTTCATGTGGAACCCAATGGTCACGTGACTCCAGACCTCAGACTGACTGGCTCCTCCCTCAGGACTCACCTGCTCAGACTCCACTTTTCTCGTGAGTGAAGCACCCCATTATGTCAAAGCAACCGTAAAGCAAACCATTTCCCTGCGCGGACTCACTGCGTTCATGTTTGCGTTCCTCTCCTCCGTGGAGGTCTTTCTCCCAGGCCTGTAATTTGTGTGGTCCGACTCCACGGAGAGATGTCTAATGAGCGCTTAATGGGGCATTGGTGAAAGCATCAATTAAGTTAATTGTAGATCATTGTGTTCATTTTAGTCATTTAGAAAACCTCAGCTTTCCTAAATGTTGTGACTTGTGTGGGGAGATGACGGAAGAGCGCGAGTAAAGACCGAGCGGCGGTTAGCCTCAAGTGGAGCTCTGCGTGCTGAGACAACCTTCATGTGATTTACTGCCAGCAACGACGAGGGCCTGGAACGGATGATTGTTTCTGAAGGGCCGGGTTGTACTTTTTGTTGTCATCCAGCCTCACACAATATGTAGATGATTACATTTTGGAGGTTCCACGTGGTGACAGCAGCTACTTGTCCCCTCCTGAGTATTGTTTGTTGTCGGTTTGCGGGGGCGACAGTGGCTTAGTTTTTGTATGAGGACTTGGCTGTTAGGACTGCAATGAAAGGAAATAGGAGCTGTGGACAAGTTGCTGAAAAGATGTGACCCTGCTTCTTGAACACTGTCGTCTGGCTCTTGGGCGGTCCTTCAGTCCAGAGACTAGAAGAAGGGCTTGAATGTGTATTGGGTTATACTTGTCTAGCGCTTTTCTACCTTCAAGGTACTCAAAACACTTTGACACTTATTCCACATTCACAAGTGAATGGGTGAATGTGTGTCTTGCTCAAGGACACGACGGATGTGGATAGGGTGGTAGAAGCTGGGGATCGAACCAGGAACCGCCAGGTTGTTGGCACGGCCACTCTACCAACCGCGCCACGCCGTTCCTATTCTCATACTAACTATGTTAGTTATTTTATTTCTTTCTAACAATCTTTTAGTCGCTACCCCTTTAAATTTCCCCCTTGTAGGCTCCAACCCCTGGCGTGGCTCAGATGGTAGAGCAGCCGCCCCAGCAATTTAAGATTATTTTTTTATTATTATTTTGTAAAATCTGTTCTTTCTAATCCATTTTCTACCGCTTGTTACTCTCTGTGTTTCCTAGCTGCTCAGGCAAATCATATTGTCTAAAAATGCATTTTCCCATCGATATTGTGACATCATCGTGCTCGCGCTGCAGCAAGTACACTCTTTCAGTCAATTAGTGCGTGAGGAATATATATATATATATATGTATGTATGTATGTATGTATGTATGTATGTGTGTGTGAGTGTGTATATATATACGTATATATATATATATACATATATATATACATATGTATATATGTATATATATATATATATATATATACATATGTATATATGTATATATATATATATATATATATATATATGTATATATATATAAATATATGTATGTGTGTGTGTGTGTGTGTGTGTGTGTGTATATATATATATATGTATATATATATAAATATATGTATGTGTGTGTGTGTGTATATATATATATATATATGTATATATATATATATATATATATATATATATATATATATATATATATATATATATATATATACAGTATATATACAGTATATACGTATATATTCATTATTTCTCCCAATTGTTTGGAGGTGTCAATTATATGATTATATTTTGAATGGTCCCTTAAATGCTGACATTTCATAGTTCTGGACCTAAAAATGATGCCTACAGGTAAAATGATCCCCCAAAATAGACACTGTAGTTATTTCAAACGAGTTTCAGCACATTTTTAAACTCCAAAATGTGGGCGGACCTGCATCAGGGCTGCTGATGTTACATACAGAAGACTGGAAGCAAATTGATATTGAGATAAGATACACAAAGCCAAATAATATGTTCTAAACAGCGTGTGCAAACTATAAAATGATGTGCACTATTAGTGGGCGTGTTGTGTGTGATCATTAAGACCGAATTGATAACAAGTGCAAAAGTGGTGCAGACCACCCTGTTTAAATTAGGTTTGTGCGTGTACTACCCGCAGTATGTGCCCATGGAAACACTCATTTCCCTCCGCATTCATGGTATTGTGCCCTCCAATCTGTGGTGTTTTGCAATGCTAAACAAGCAGCACACACATACAATATGTAACACCTTTTCTGCACTATAGAATCACAATCTATTGACAACAGAAACTGTTGGTGTGCTCTGCCTGGAGGCGGTGGACCATCACAACACCGCAGCGCATTCATGTGTCTTAAAATGATCTAAATGCAAGAAAATGTACATTCCAAGAAGTTTTTCATATAAGAGATATATATTATGTAAATATATTTCCTATTAAAGAAACACCATTAAAAAACAACGCTAGCAAAAACCAAACTGCATCAATTTGAGTCATTTTAATCAGCCAGTCATCCAGCAGCCATTACAATTATAAAACTATATTGGTGGAGAGAAAATAAGTCAACTATGTTTTATTTCTGACAAAGGATTTTCTGTCACAGCCGTGTGCGTAACTGTGCCAGTTTGCACATAGATTTTAGACCTGCGAATTAAATACCTAAAATAGCGCCTGCAGAACTGTTTTAGTCTTAATAAACCACATGGCTGAATAATTACTGTATATTTGCATCTTCTCCTGAGGGCGTTCTGATAATCAGCATATAGTAAGTAAGTAAGTAAGTCAATTTTATTTATAAATCGCTTTTCACAGATAAAATCACAAAGTGCTGTACAAAACATAGGTGAAGTAAAACCACAATTCAATTTAAAACAACAGGGGCAACATCATAAAAAGGATACAAAGTGGATTAAAAATGTTAGTTAAAAGGTGCATTAAGTAAAAGCTTTACTAAAAAGAGAAGTTTTCAAATGTTTTTTTAAAAGTTTCAACACAATCAAGATAACGGAGAGACCGGTGCAAATTGTTCCAGAGTCTGGGAGCTATAGCCTGGAATGCCAGGTCTCCAAGGGTTTTAAAACGAGTTTTAGGGATCTTTAAAAGACCCTGGCCTAAAGACCGGAGGCTGCGCCCTGAGGAGTAGGGCCATAGCAAATCAATGATGTACTGAGGGGCCCCACCATGCAAGGCACGGAATGTCGGGACTAAAATCTTAAACTCAATGCGGAATTTAACTGGAAGCCAATGAAGACTGGATAAAACGGGGGTGATATGGGCTGTTCTGGGTGCACCGGTCAAAAGTCTGGCAGGCGCATTTTGTACAGTCTGAAGTCTCTTTAGCGTTGACTTGTTGAAGAGAGTGAAAAGAGAATTGCAATAGTCAATGCGAGACTAAATGAACGCGTGAATGATCATTTCGAGATCCAATTTTGACAGCAAATTTCCCACTTTCTGAGATGATAAAAACAGTTTTTGGTCAGTTGACGACAGTGACCATCCAAAGACATGGACTGATCGAACACAACCCCAAGGTTTCTGAGGCTGCTTTTAACAGATGCACCCAGAGCACCAAGGGAGTTCTTGATCAGGGGGATCTTTTTATCGGGAGCACTTATCGGACTTTCCGTTTTGTTTGAATTTATCCAGAAGAAATTTGAGGACAACCAGTTTTTAATAGAGGGTACGTACTCCTAGAACTCAGATAAAAAGTAAAACTCTGAATCATTGAAGGAGCATAACAGTTGAAAATCATCTGCATAGAAATGATAAGAAACATTTTTAAAACTATACTGATCAACCCCCCAAGCGGCCTCAGATACAACAAAAATAAAACAGGCCCCAGAACAGAACCCTGGGCCACACCACATGACAGGTTGGACACATTGCACATTACATCATTAAAAAATATTCCATTTATATAAAAAGTAAACCACTGGAGAACTGCACCAGAAAACCCCATCTCAGATTTGAGGCGGTCTATCAGTATACTGTGATCCACAGTATCAAAGGCAGATGTCAAATCGAGTAATAGCAAAACTGTGTAGCGACCAGAGAGAAAGCTGGAAACTTTCAAAAGAGCAGTTTCGGCGGAGTGAAATGACCTAAAGCCAGATTGGTATTTATCGTAAAAATCATGCTGTTCCAAAAATGAGGTTAGCTGCTTAGCTACCACTTTTTCAAAGATTTTTTGACATGAAGGGAAGTTTTTTGATATGGGCCGGTAATTTATAGGCTCCACCGGATCAAGATTAGTTTATTTAAGGATGGGATTCACCACAGCATGTTTAAAAAAGCTGGGGATCCAGCCAGACCGAAGTGAAAGGTTTATCAATTTTATCACCCAAGGACCAACAGCATCAAAAACATTTAAGAACAGTGGAGTAGGAACAATGTCCACAGGGCTCGATGTGGGTTTCATTTTGCCCACTAAAACCTGAACATCCTGTAGGCCGACGGGAGTAAAGGAAGACCATGGTGCGCACACAGGAGCTGGAGTAGCATATATTCCGCATATTCATGAAAACAGACACGCTCAATCGATTGTGCCCGCTACTTTTCTCGTTTAAGAGACGCAATCCTCTGCCCATGACCTTAGTGGATCAGCTTTGCATGTGCTATCAAGTTTGCACGTGTTTTAGCACACGCAAAACCTTAAATAGATCAGGCCCTAAATGCTCTGCGCACACTACAATCCGAGAGCTAGCAAACATAGCCAGCAAATACAGCGAGCCTCTGCGTTTTTTTGTCCAGTTATATATCATAGTGGTTTGCTTAAAAGCAGGGGTGCTGTTAGGAATTCTGTAATCCATTCTTCACTACATCAACTATTGCACGATCACAGGATTTGGTTTTACCATTGTCAAAATGAAAACATCACAATATTTCAACCTAAACTGACATTCTTATCCTTAAAAAAGGTCATGGTTTATTCTCTTCAAATAAATTATTGCCAAATCGCTGTATCATGATACCGTTGTTACCTCGTCAAAAATGAATATTTTTCCGAGCTATCCTATGATTGCTACCCCTAACACTGTATAGAACGTGATATATTGCACAGCAAAGTACAGTCGATACTATTGTTAATACTATTGTATAACAGATAATGTGATGTACCAATGTTTTAATTCAGTTATCACACAATTGCTCTATTGTGAACAACTTTGATCGTACAAACATACATCGTGCTATTCGATAGTGTGAAAAATGGCAATTTAAAGTGCTAGACGTTTGATTCGCCGAACCGTGATAGCTCCTTGCTGTTGCATAAAACCCGAGGACTACATTACAGCATAGGCATAATAATTAGAGGGAAAGCTCGAGTGGTCTGCACAAACATGCACCAATATCCACCCTTCATCACGCTCCTCATAAAGCAAGTAAACATGTGGGAGCGGTTAGAGCCAGTTAGATGGCAATTAAATGTGTTTTGGGCTTTTTTTGATTAGGCAGATTTTCCATCCTGGAGGCAATGGGGCTTCATTGCTCAGGTGGCTCTTTAACGACAACACACCCTCTATAGGAGGAGGTCTGGAATTGCAGATGCATGATGAAAGACAGACCACAGACCCCAAATGAAACATTTCTTTTGGTTGGTGCGACGAGGTGGCGACTTGTCCAGGGTGTGCCCCGCCTTCCACCCGAATGCAGGGCCCCGCGACCCCAAGAGGGACAGGCGGTAGTAAATGGATGGATGGATATTAATTTTGACAGCTTTACAAAGTCAACAATCCCTTAAGTCACCTAGAATGTGTATTATATTTTTGCAGGGAGAATATGCCTTTAATGTTACACAAAAAAAACAAGAATTTGGATGGCGATAACAAGTGGGATGTCAACTTATGATGAAAGGTTTCAGCAATGGTGTGTGTTTGAGAATTTTTTGCAGCATGCTTAAAATTAATTATTAGATCAATCAGCATCTTGAGAAAAAATTGTATTGTGTTTTTTTCCTTGGCTTTTTTGCAACACTTTTTGTTGAAACACAAAAGAAATAACAGAAAAAGAAGAAAATTAAAAAAAGGAAAGGAAAGAAACAAGAAAATCAAAGAAAGAAAACACAAAGGAACATAGAGAGCGAAAAAAAAAAAAATGGTTAAAAGATTGAAAAGAGAAAAAATAATGCTCTCTGCATCCTTGGGGTCACGCTGCAAGCAACACTCATCAAACCCTGACAAAGAAAGCGAAAACAAAGAAAAATACATAGAAAAACTAAAAGAAGAAAAAAGGGGAAAAATAGGAGGAAAAAAGAAAAGGAACAAGAAAAAAGAGAAGAACAATGATATACAGCGGTCCTTGAAAATAAGCAGACTCGCTCTATTTGCTGTTAATGTTTAATTGTTTCTTACTTTTACAAGCAACAATGTCAAAAAGTGGATGCATATGCCAAAATGTGTGATGTGGATAACAGTTGCATTTAATCTTTGTCATTATTCATTGACGTTAAAACTGCTTTTTTAATCCTAAGAACAATGGTTGGCTTATTTTGACTTGTTTAACTGTCCAATCAAACGCTTGTGTCCATCTATGTCAAGTTTCTATTTGTATCAGAAAATCAAACACTTTTTTTCTTGTAAAAATGTAAAAATATTACGGCTGTCAAAAGTTAACGCGTTAACTAAAAAGTTATTTAACGGTAATTTTTTTTAAACGCGTGATTAACATCCCGACTCCTTTTTGACCCTCGGCCCGTTCCGTAGGGTGAGGCAATTTAATGGCGTCCAGTTACTGTGGAGCCACAAGCGCGGCAAATAGCGAGCAGAAATGTACAAAGAAAGCGGGACATTATAGAATTGTGACAAGTCGCTCTAAGAACAAAACAAGACAATTTTATCGGCGTGAGACGACATCATCGCTGGCGAGCTTTGCCGCTTGTAGAGAGGAGGAGCTTCACATCCGTGTTTACGTTGCATTTGAATGCCTTACAAACATAAAATGTCGATGTTACTCAATGTTACTCGAACTGCTTTATTAAGATGGAATAAAAGCTTATCAGAAAAAAAGACGGTAGACACTTTAATCAGAGACTTTTTCATACCAATCACTAGGGGTGTAACGGTACGTGTATTTTTATCGAACCGTTTCAGTACGGGGGTTCCGGTTCGGTTCGGAGGTGTACCGAACGAGTTTCCACACGGACATATTAAGTAGCGTAACGCACGTTGTGTAACAATGCAAACCGAGGCACAACACACGGCATGCTAGTAGCTAACGGGCTACGATAGACTGACCATACGTCCTCTTTTCACCGGACATGTCCTCGTTTGCGGAGCTGTCAGGGCGGAGTTTCTTAAATGCCTCAAATGTCCGGCATTTTGAGTTAGAGTTGCGTGTATTTTCAATGTACCTTCAGGGTTAAGAAGGGGTTAAAAACAAAACAAATTGTGCGCGCAGCAGCATTCGTGAGGGATGAGTAGAGACAGAGAGAGTGAGAGAGTTATGATAAACGTGCATGCGTCGCCAGGCTCTGCTTTTTATCCATAGATTTATCACATTTTATTTTTTATAGCAGGGGTGTCAAAAGTGTGCCCCGGAGGCCATTTGCGGCCCACAGCTAATGTTTTAAAGGCCCACGGCACATTCTAAAAATACTATTAAAATAAACAAAAACATAACAAAAGTGAAATAAAAAAGCTTAGAGGTGAAATGTAATTTAGAAAAAGTTGCAATATTGACTAATAAAACAAAGCTGTTTTTTTTTTCTTTCAAACTGTCATTGCTCAAAACATAATATTGAATCAAAATCAATGTTATTATGAATTATTGACCTATCCAAGGTTCCGATTACTTCACATCAAATATTCCACTAAGAAAAATATTTTTGGTGGAAGATTTTGCAAATTTGGTAAATAAATAACCCAAAAATTTATATTTTGTTGTTTTCTTACTGTACCAAAAATGAAGTGAACCGTGACCTCTAAACCGAGGTACGTACCGAACCGAAATTTTTGTGTACTGTTACACCCCTACCAATTACACATAATAGCGCTACGCTTCACAGCCGGTCTAACCAACAAAACATAGTCTTACAATACGATCATGTTTGGTCAAATATGTTTTCTAATGTTATTCTGTGATATTTCTACCTAAATAAATGCTTTGTAGCAGATTGAAAAAAGTGTATTGTAATAGCGGCGGCGATATGACGACGGAAGATTGTCTTTGAACAAGTCAGCCTTTTATTTATGTTCACAGACAAGACTATCCAACTAAATATGCAGAAGCATGATACACACACGGCGGCTCCATCCTCCAACACGTTCTCTTTCTCGTCTCTTTCTTCGCTCCCACTGAGACCAGGTTTAATCCTGCAGGCACGCCTGCCACTACCCTCTGTAGTCCACATCGGGTAATTACACTTTACTACACAATATTACCATCACTACAGTATATTCTAGAGATGTCCGATAATGGCTTTTTTGCCGATATCCGATATTCCGATATTGTCCAACTCTTAATGAACGATTCCGATAACAGCCGATACCGATACATACAGTCGTGGAATTAACACATTATTATGCCTAATTTTGTTGTGATGCCCCGCTGGATGCATTAAACAATGTAACTTTACCATGAATTGATTAACGTGGACCCCGACTTAAACAAGTTGAAAAACTTATTCCGGTGTTACCATTTAGTGGTCAATTGTACGGAATATGTACTGTACTGTGCAATCTACTAATACAAGTTTCCATCAATCAATCAAAAACAAGGTTTTCCAAAATAAGAGAACAACTTCAACTCCAGTTATGGACAAAAGTGCCAACATGGCACTGCCATATTTATTATTGAAGTTACAAAGTGCATTATTTTTTTTAACATACCTCAAAACAGCAGCTTGGAATTTGGGACATGCTCTCCCTGAGATAATCCTGATACCCATTACAACTATAGGAAATACTATACTTTGACTTTCACAAAGTGCATTATTTGAGGGGGGGCGGCGTTTGGTGGTAGCCGGGGGTGTATATTGTAGTGCTCCCGGAAGAGTTAGTGCTGCAAGGGGTTCTGGGTATTTGTTCTGTTGTGTTTATGTTGTGTTACGGTGCGGATGTTCTCCCGAAATGTGTTTGTCATTCTTGTTTGGTGTGGGTTCACAGTGTGGCGCATATTTGTAACAGTGTTAAAGTTGTTTATACGGCAACCCTCAGTGTGACCTGTATGGCTGTTGCATAAAGCCGTAGATATGTGATATGCGTTCTGTACTTCTCCCGACGTCCGTGTACACGGCGGCGTTTTAAAAAGTCATCAATTTTACTCTTTGAAACCGATACCGATAATCTTGAAACATATACCGATAATTTTCGATATTACATTTTAAAGCATTTATCGGCCAAAAATATCGGCAGTCCGATATTATCGGACATCCCTAGTATATTATTTTATAACCTATTCTGGTTGATAGTCCGCAATTACAGAATGTTTAACAGGCCGAATATTACATTTGACTAATAATTACAGAAAGTAAAAAAAATGGTCATCCAGCTAAACAAACATGATTAACTTGTGCAACATGTACTCTACAGAGTATCAGAAGCATTTATTCAGTTGAAATATCACATAATACATTACCAAACATCTTTGACAATCAAATCACGATCGTAACAATTCACATGTTGTTATTAATGCGTGAAACTGGTATCTAAACATGGAAGGGTAGCTCCTCCTCAGAATGCAAGTGCTCCTAAAGCAGGAATACAACAATTTGTTATTGTGTTTAAAAGCTTGTGTATGTCCTTTTTGTGTCGAGTTGTTTAAAAAAGGATAATGTGTGTAAAAAAAAAAAAAAAAAAATTTAATTAAAGCAAGCTAATTGTCCAGTCATGGTATTAAAACTTGAAAATGATCTGTCCAGGGCACATTTATTAATGATGAAATATTATATCTATCTGCGATTATTGCAATTAATTTTGAGTTAACTTTATACAAACTGTGATTAATCTTGGTTAAATATTTTTTTAAAATATATACTTTTTTAAATCACCAAATTTGGAGGTACATGCTATTTGTAAAAATGCTACATTGATACTTTGAGTTGACATGGGAACTGATTTTTTTTTCAAGAATTTAAAGTAAAATATTCTTAATATTGTGCTGAAATGAGAGGTGCTATTGTACAATTTTTTAATTTATTTTATTTTTTTTTCCATGTTAATATTTTTATATTTTCTGGGCCAAAGTCTGTATTCAAATGTTTTTGTGACTCCCATGACAATAAAGCGCCGCACATCTTCATGTAGGCTATGTCTTAAATTAGGAGTTTTCCGTGTTGTGGTGAAAAAGGGACATAATGAGGCTGCGTGTCTCAGTGTTAACCAAAACAGGGCTGGAAAAACAAGGACTTCAAAAGTTTCTGCAAAGCTTTGAGTCATGTGCTAATCATTTTCGGGGTCATCATAACAAATGACACCTTTCTCTGAGAAGAAAGAGACAAAGATGCCTCCGGGATGAGTGCATCAAACAAACTTCTGCTCTGGTCAGTGAATGCCTCGTCGCTGGAGTCCACTGTGGCCCTGGTTGCCAGCTGGAGTACCCCCTAACCTTCCACCTTTGACCCCCAGCAGCACAAAATTCATCACAGAGCTGTCAGTCCGGCGCACACGGCGGGGAGTACATCCTGTGTAATGTTGCTATGACGACAGACAGGACGGACGCGCACAGTGATGAAAACTCATACAGGTGCCACCGATTTACCGCGTTGTATTACAAAAAACAAGTCTGTGCGCTTAAGTGTTTATGTGGCTTATAGCGTGTCATGGTCCCATCTGCCCTGATGCTTCTGGCCTGAAAGGGAGGATCCTGCTGTTCCTTGATGGAAAGCTGCTTGCTACATACAAAGATCCGCTTTCAAGAAGCCATTGCTTTCATCCTTATTAAAGAAACATGTGCTTGCTCCGTGCAGCTACGTTGGCAAACGTCCCTATCACCTCTATCAGGGCGCTTGTTGGGAGTTGTTCGCCTGCAACAGTTAAAGGAGCCGTTTCCAGCCAAAAAATATACCGCCAACCAGGGGCGTAGCACCAAATTCTGGGCCCTCATACAAAAGACCCCATCCCACCCTAAATCCAAGCTTGCCGCCGACCCATACACACACACACTTGGTATGTTTAAATGCACTAAAGCAGTGCTTCTCAAATATTTTCTGTTACGCGCCCACCACTCTCCACCGTGACTATAAATAGTATTATTTTTGGAGATGTCCGATAACGGCTTTTTTGCCGATATTCCGATATTGTCCAACTCTTAATTACCGATTCCGATATGAAGGAAATAAGTTTATTTCGGTCATATAATCAACCATCAACCATTTTGTGTGAGCAGTTTAACAGTACAGATTAGACATATTAACAATCATACACATTTACACACAAAAAGAAAAGAAAAGAAAAAGAATGACCGAACAAGGAATAGGCTGAAGCCAAAGCTTATAAATGCCTATCCTATACATTCACTGAACATTAGATTACCTGGAACATCAATGTTAAAAAAAAAAAAAAATCAATGGGATGAAAGTAATTGTTACTAAATTTTATAATTTTCAATTATTTCACCTTTCAAGGTTTTCTTAAACCTTAACAAAGAACTACATGTCTTCAGCTCATCCCTGAGCTTGTTCCACCATTTAACTCCTAAAACTGAAATACATTTGTATTTTATATCCGTTCTTACTTTACCTTTTTCAAAAATCAATATAACCCGTAAGTTATAGTTTTCTCCTCTTAATTGAAATAACCTAAGAATACAAGCTGGAAGGCTGTTGTTCTTTACTCAAAACATAATTTCCATTGTTTTTAAAAACACAATATCTGAAAATTTTAACACATTAGAACTTATAAATAATGGATTGGTATGTTCATAGTAGCACGCTTTGTGTATTATTCTAATGACCCTTTTTTTAAGTTTAATTATTGGGTCTATGTTTGTTCTATAAACATTTCCCCAAACTTCAACACAATATGTTAAATATGGAAAAATAAAAGAATAACATAACATATGCAGAAATTTCTTATTCAGCATGTGTCTTACTTTATACAGTATAGCAATATTCAATATGATATCAACCGATACCGATATATACAGTCGTGGAATTAACACATTATTATGCCTAATTTTGTTGTGAAGCCCCGCTGGATGCATTAAACAATGTAACAAGGTTTTCCAAAATAAATCAAATCAAGTTATGGAAAAAAATGCCAACATGGCACTGCCATATTTATTATTGAAGTCACAAAGTGCATTATTTTTTTTAACATGCCTCAAAACAGCAGCTTGGAATTTGGGACATGCTCTCCCTGAGAGAGCATGAGGACGTTGAGGTGGGCGGGGTTGGGGTGTGTATATTGTAGCGTCCCGGAAGAGTTAGTGCTGCAAGGGGTTCTGGGTATTTGTTCTGTTGTGTTTATGTTGTGTTACGGTGCGGATGTTCTCCCGAAATGTGTTTGTCATTCTTGTTTGGTGTGGGTTCACAGTGTGGCGCATATTTGTAACAGTGTTAAAGTTGTTTATAAGGTCACCCTCAGTGTGACCTGTACGGCTGTTGACCAAGAATGCCTTGCATTCGCTTGTGTGTGTGTGAAAAGCCGTAGATATTATGTGATTGGGCCGGCACGCAAAGGCAGTGCCTTTAAGGTTTATTGGCGCTCTGAACTTCTCCCTACGTCCGTGTACCACTCCGTACAGCGGCGTTTTAAAAAGTCATACATTTTACTTTTTGAAACCGATACCGATCATTTCCGATATCACATTTGAAAGCATTTATCGGCCAATGATATCGGCAGTCCGATATTATCGGACATCTGTAATTATTTGTGTATAAAATTGTTACAACCATACCTCTGCATAACATCGTAAGTTTGTTAAGAATAAGTAAAAGAAGAAAAAAAAGGGGGAAAAATAAGAAAGTATAGATAAGAAAAAGAACAAGAAAAAAGAGAAGACAAATAATATACAGCGGTACTTTAAATTAAGCAGACTCGCTCTGATATTTGCTGTTAATGTTTAATTGTGTTTATGTTGTGTAGTGTTTAGCTTGTCCTTATTTTTTACAAGCAACAATGTCAAAAAGTGGGATGCATATGCCAACATTTGTGATGTGGATAACTGTCGCATTTAATCTTTGTCATTATTCATTGACGTTAAAACTGTTTTGAGAACAATGGTTGGCTCATTTTTACTTGTTAATTGTCCAATCAAAAGTTTGTATCTATGTATGTCAAGTTTATATTTGTATCGGAAAATTAAACACTTTCTTTCTTGTAAAAATGTAAAAATATTAGGGCTGTCGGAGGTAACGTGATAACACGTTAACTGAAAGCTTCTATAACGACGAAAAATTGAAATTAACGTCCTGACTCCTTTTTTACCCTCGGCCTGTTCCGTAGTGTAATGAAATCTAATGGCGTCCAGTTACTGTGGAGCCACAAGCGCGGTAAGTAGCGAGCAGAAATGTAGAAAGAAAGAAAGTGGGACATGACAGAAGTCTCAGGTCCAAAGCCATGACAAGTCGCTTTAAGGACAAGACAAGACAATTTTATCGGCGTGAGACGACGTCATTGGATCGAACACTGCTGGCCAGCTTTGCCGCTTGTAAATAAAATGTCGATTGTTACTCGAACTGCTTTATTAAGATGTAATAAAAGATCATCAGAAAAAAACACGGTAGTCATTTTAATCAGCTTCACAGCGCTTCACAGCCGATCCAACCAACAAAACAAAAAATGGTCTTGCAATACCATCATGTTTTGTCAAAGATGTTTTGTAATGTTATTCTGTGATATTTCTACCTTCCATTGTAAGTTTATTAACGTTAAAGGAAACAACATACCAGTCTTTTCTCGTCTCCCACCGTGTTTACAGTGAAGCAAAGTTCTACATACTGTACGCTTCATCATATTCTGGTATGGCAAAAAAAGGCATGTTCGTCCAGGTCACATGCCCCCACAACCCCCCTTCCCAAAGGGGCACCACTATTTGAGAAGGACTGCACTAAAGCAATAATTATTGCACAGATTTGGTGTAAACTAGCTTTTGAAAACGTTATTACTATATTGTAAAAACATTATATAGATTTTCTTTGTAATTTAAAAAAAACATATAAAGTTAGGTTTTTTTTGTTTTTATTTTGCAAAAAAGCCAACAAATTCAAAATAAAGTGGCCACAATATGAATTTAAGTAATCCTATAACAGTTAGTCACTCATAAGTCATTATTCAGTTAAATATGATTATAAAACTGTTAAGTTTTTCTTTACTTTATAGTAAAGCGCAAAGTAAAGAGATTATCTGATACAGTTCACATACGATTGTAATCAGTGGATAATAAGACTCATAATAATACATCATTATTATTATGGTCTTATTATTAAAGCTCCTGGGATTAAGTCTTCCCCTGTCTTCTAACTTTAATCGAGGGTCTTGAGCGCACCACAGTTATGTGCAATGAGTTGCAAAGGTGAAACTTAAACATAACTTTCTCCAATGCTGCCGCACATACTGAATAATATTTATATAGCGTTTTTCTCTAGTGACAAAGCGCTTTACATGGTGAAACCCATTATCTAAGTTACAGTACATTTATACCAGTGTGGGTGACACTGGCAGGAGGTGGGTAAAGTATCTTGCCCAAGTACACAACGACAGTGACTAGGCTGGCGGTAAGTGGGGATCGAACCTAGAACCCTCAAATCGCTCTAACAACCGAGCCACGTCACGTCAAAATTAGACTCATTACATGTTTAAATAATTTCTTTTACCTCTCCTTGTTCCAATATGTTGGTGCTGTGTGTGAACGCTGACGTTATGACGCTTATGTTGAGTGAAGTGTTCCAAGTTAGTTTTGCCACTATCCAGGTGGAACCGACCATTTTGTATTTTTGATAGGGCCTTTAGGTATTTTTCAACATTTTTAATTTGATTCAAGCAACCTTATTAGTGAACTTTAATAGCTATATACAGTACAGGCCAAAAGTTTGGACACACCTTTTCCTCATTCAATGCGTTTTCTTTATTTTCATGACTATTTACATTGTAGATTGTCACTGAAGGCGTCAAAACTATGAATGAACACATGTGGAGTTATGTACTTAACAAAAAAAAAGGTGAAATAACTGAAAACATGTTTTATATTCTAGTTTCTTCAAAAAAGTCACCCTTTGCTCTGATTACTGCTTTGCACACGCTTGGCATTCTCTCGATGAGCTTCAAGCACACCTGTGAAGTGAAAACCATTTCAGGTGACTACCTCTTGAAGCTAATCGAGAGAATGCCAAGAGTGTGCAATAAAGTAATCAGAGCAAAGGTTGGCTATATAAGAATATAAAACATGTTTTCAGTTATGTCACTTTTTTTTGTTAAGTACATAACTCCACATGTGTTCATTCATAGTTTGATGCCATGAAAATAAAGAAAACACATTGAATTAGAAGGTGTGTGTACTGTATATTTACATTTATACATACCGGTATTTAAATGGCAGAACTGTACAAAAGCCCGGTAAAACATCCCCACTTACGACACAGCTGACACTACCAAAGGCGTGCATGTTACCATTCGGGCGGTGCATATAAACAAACTAATCAAACAATCGTCTATGTCTCTTTGTCACAATTAGAAGGTAAACTTTGTAGAAATTAACATTTATTCCAAACTTGGCGCTGTCCTTTTGTGTTGCGCGTGTGTCTAATACCGACCCGGGCAATTATTTTGACTCGGGTGCCGCATTGAAAGAAAAAAAATGTGCCTCGGTACCGGTGTGTATAAAATATAAATAAATAAATATATTTATATACCTGTAAAAATATTCTGTACAGTATGTGCGCTTGGGTCCCTTTTTTGAGGAACACTAAAACATTACACAATAATGTCTTATAAAATGCAAAAAAAAATTATCACAGACAACCTCAACATTTTGTTTACTGAATCAGACACCCAGAATGTACATTACAATAAAGAATGTGGGATTTACAATATTAACTATGAACGATAAAACATTGAATGTTAATAACATATGAACGTCACTCCTCTTCACTATTCAGACCACCTCCTCTCTTTTACAATTAAGCAAAACTCAACAAAAATGCAACAAAAACGGCAAAAGAAGAACGCAAAGGGTAAAAAAAACCCACCTACAATCTGAAATAATATCACTTTTTTGCAGAACTTTTTGCAAAAACTTTTTGCAGAGCTTTTTGCTTTCGCGTCTGTCCCTGACACCCGCGTTTTAGGTTGGCTGCGCTGGAAACAAACCCTGCCTACACTGCTTGGTGACTTGTCTGAGCTGCTGTGACCCAATTACCGTAATAACTCAAAAGCGCAGATTCCAACCATTGAAATAATTTCTATAGTTTAAGACTTATGGTAATTTGAAAACATCAGCTACAGTTTCCATCTTAAAGGTCTAAAAAACTATTTGGAAATGTCCAGCGGGTCGGATTGAAAATCTTAACTGGCCATAATTTTCCCAGGTGTGACGTTTCTTGCATGGTGGAACCAGGAAAAGGTTATGATGATTGCGGCTTGTTTGAACGCCAGCCCTCTCCAGGCTACAAATGAGGTGACCTTTTTACAAGACATTATTTACAAAAAAAAAAATCATTTGTCGGCTGTCATGCTCATTTTTGGCCAAGGAAAAGGACTGAAAAAGGAGCAGGAGAGAAGTTATTGTCAAGCAACAGCACATAAGGAAGCAAAACTTGCTCAAAAGCATCTCAGCAGCCTTCCTTTGCTCCATAGCCAACAACACACACACACACGGTAGATAGCTTATCTGTTGGCTCCTAATGTGCATCAAAGCATTGATTAGTTTGCCTCTATCAGCGCTGACAGAACTATAACTTATCTCGTTATTAATAAGCCTTTGGACCTGTTTGAATAATGTCAGAGATACTGAGCAGTCCAAACAGGACAGAAGGAGAGACAGCAGATACTCACGCTGATAAGGAGACATCAAGCAGTGATGCTTACTTGATTTAGAGAGGTTTTTAATTCCTTTTAGGCTTAGTAAAAAAAAATTAAAAAACAGTTGCCACATATGTAAGAGTACAACTGAGTCATCGGGATAAATCACGTATGTCCTAAGTGCGGCCCAGGGGCCATTTCTGGCCCGCAGCTCGAGTTTTGCTGGCCTGCAGCATATTGTCAGAAAAAAAACAGTAGAAATGTAAGAAAAATGAGAATTATATCGTGACAGCAAGCTGTTATTTTGATTCTATTAACTCAAGGGCGTCCAAACTTTTTCCACCAAGGGTCGCAGGGTCTAAAAAAAGTCAAAATATGCGGGGGACATTTATTTATTTTTATATATATAAAAAAAAACAGACGTTTAGATTTAAAGACAACATTTAGTGTGAGCTTTGTTTTGTAAGTGACAAAGTGTATATTAATATTAGTTATTACTATATCAACATTTTAGCTTTTTCCCATTACATTACGTCTGCGGGCCAACAAAACTCCAGCTGCAGGACGCAAAAAAGACACTTTGTTACTTTTAACACAAATCTAACACTATGTTTAGCAATCAAACCCCCTGGGGGACATCATTTAATAGCAATTAAGTAGCGCCAGGATGAAAAGGTTCTCAAGAAGTTAAAAAAGTTTAAACACATTTTTGATTCATAGTTTTTTTCCCTTTTTTTCAACTTCAATTTCATACATTTCGATCTAATTATATAGGTTTTGTATTTTTTTGCATTGTATTGTTTTGTATTTTGAAAAGATTTGCATGAAATGAGTTACTCGTACCTAAAACATAAAACAATGCGTCAACATTGGTATTACTAATCTTATATATATATTTGAGTTTGAGTTTATTTGGAACATGCATGCATACAACATGATACATCACAATTTCCAGTTTCTCTATTCAACATGTTCGAAAAGGAGTAGGAAGGAATTTAATCCTACCCCTTTTCTTTTACATAACAGTTGCTAAAACTGTTGTTCACTTCCTGTTCTCAATTTATCCACAATGTACTCCATAAATAATCACAATAAGACCTATTTAGACCTAATCTCTACCGAAGTACCACAACCTGTTAAGACTTACTGTAGGGATGATAACTCATTTCATGCATATTTTTCCAAATAAAAACAATGACAAAATAAGGTCAAATGGGCATTAAAAACTGTTCAAATAAAAAATAAAAAAAAGAACATGATATATTTGCCATTTTTATTTAGGACTGAAGTTGATTAAAAATGTAGAAAACCATATGAATTCACAAAAATGTTACACCCCCTTCTCTCCCTGACTTGTTCGTCTCAGTGGTACTTAATAAGGCTAAATTATTTCTCGGCGTTGTGTTGCTGTCTGAAACGTTTTTAAGTTTAAGCCAAAATAGGACAAAAAAGGGTCAAAAGTAAACTTTGTGCATTTATTACACTGTGGACAGTTTTTGCACAAGAGGCTCAATTTGTGCACGTAAGTAATTTATATCATGTGGTCAGTTTATTTTTCCTTTATTTATTTTGTATGATAGCCCATGTTTAAGTCGTTGCGTTGACACCGTTGCATCATATAAATTACTTGGTTCTAAGATTTTACATAGTCTAAATGAGTGTTTCTTAACCATAGGGCTGTGGCTAATTGTTGGGCCATCAAAAAACATATTTTTCTCAGCTGTGGTCCGTACTCAGTTGTAATACACTTTTCCACCACTTGTGGCAGTATTGACTATACCAAAGAAGTCTGGAGCTAAAATCATAGGGATATTTCTTAAGCGCAGAAATTAAGACTAAAGTGGTGAAGCTGTAGTTTCATTCGCACTTTTATTTTATTGACAATTTAAAAAAACCCAACATATTATTAATGATTATAATTAATTATTTTGAATGTATTTATTTTAGGACTGCATCATTTTATGTACCGTATTTTCCGGACCATAGGGCACACCGGTTTATAGGGCGCATTAAAGGAGTCATATTATTTTTTATTTTCTATAAATTAAAAAACACTTCCTTGTGGTCTACATAACGTGTAATGGTGGTTCTTTGGTCAAAATGTGGCATAGATCATGTTTTACAGATCATCTTCAAGCCGCTTTCTGACAGTCGCTTCAGGATGCACCGTTTTGTGGGCGGTCTTATTTACGTGGCTCACCTTCGGCAGCGTCTTCTCCCCGTCATCTTTGTTGTAGCGGTGTAGCGTGCAAGGACGGGAGTGGAAGAAGTGTCAAAAGATGGAGCTAAATGTTTTAATGACATTCAGACTTTACTTGAATCAATAACGGAGCAGCATCTCCTCATCCATGGCTCACTAGTGCAACAACTCCGTAAAAGTGTCCCGTGAAAAACCGTCCGACCGGAACTCTCTAATAACTAAAGTTCCTTGGGTGAATAATTTAAACTCACTACACCGGTATGTTTTAGCGCTTTCATGGCGAGTTTACTGACAGATATAAGTAAGAACTTTACACTACCGGTACTTTATATTAGGAATAGCAACAGCGGAGGATGAATGTCCCATAACAAGAAGATAGAGAAAAAAGAAGCAGCTTATCAACTACGGTGTCGCCACGGACTACAAAGGCGGATGAGCGCAATTTTTCAGGACTTATGCAGATCCCAAATACAGATCATCAGGTACCAGAAGGTAAGAAAAGTTGCTTTTGCATAATATTTCGAAACAAAACGCCAGATAATATGTCTTACCTTATACACACACCATAATAATACTCGTATGTTGAAGCACAGTACAATCCATCAAGCGGTGCGGCTTCATAGTTTACCAAAGTCGTACTAAAACATTTTTTAAAGATTTTTGAGTGCCGTGTGTAATGTTTTATATTTTCAATGGAACATATAAAATGTTGGTGTTGTTTACGTGAGTCATATTGCAGTCTACACGTGTCTATTGTGTGTGACTGCCATCATAGTGCAGTCTACACGTATCTCTTATGTTTGACCGCCATCTACTGGTCACACTTATCATTTCACCATGTGCCAAATAAAATAGCTTCGAGGTCGGTAAGCAAAACCAGAATTATTCCGTACATTAGGCGCACCGGGTGATAAGGCGCACTGTCGAGTTTTGAGAATAATTTATGATTTTAAGTGCGCCTTATAGCCCGGAAAAGACGGTACATTTATTTTTCAAAAGTTTTTATGAGTCCCTTTTTTGCAATGTATTTGATTAGTATTTATTTTTGTAATCAGCTTAACCTAAGCCTTTAGAATAATCTTTGTGATTAACACATGCTTTCATATCATTTGACAAGGTAGTAAACTGTAAGTAGGTTAGATAGAATTACCGAATACGATTAAAATCAAGAGTAAGATTACTAATTCAGTGTCATTATTTGAGTGGGCCGTATTTATTTTTGTAATCAGCTTAACCTAAGCCTTTAGAATAATCTTTGTGATTAACACATGGTTTTAATATCATATGACAAGGTAGTAAACTGTAAGTAAGTTAGATATAATTATCGAATATGATTAAAATCAAGAGTAAGATGACTAATTCAGTGCTATTATTTAAATGGGCCCCTGTAGTGGAAAAGTTGGGTTCGTAAAGGTTAAGAATCCCTGGTCTACATGTAGCGTGTTCACAGAACGATGCCCTGGTAAAACTATAACTTCCATGTTTACTCCACCTCGCTGGCACACAAACGGTGCCTTAAAGTAGAGGACAAACTGTACGAAGAACAAATAGAGCGAACGGCCACAGTGTTCTTTTCTAATTAGCCTAACCCAATAATGATACCCGCTGCATCTTCTTCAAATAAGCCAGCCAACACGAGATGAAACCCCACCAAAGGGGGTTGTTACATTATTGCTTTACATAAGGCCTATGAACTTATCCCTGCGGAAAGACGCTCGCCAAAGTGGGATTTTACCAAAGTCACAAAATCACTCCCAGCTGTCTCCAGTACATGAAATGCTTTCTTTCGTCTCAAAACCTCAGCGCAAACAGTACATGAAGTGTGGCGCTTTCACGAGCACGTCTGTCCTAAATATTACAACGTTCTACACTATATTGCCAAAAGTATTTGGCCACCCATCCAAATGATGAGAATCAGGTGTCCTAATCACTTGGCCCGGCCACAGGTGTATAAAATCAAGCACTTAGGCATGGAGACTGTTTCTACAAACATTTGTGAAAGAATGGGCCGCTCTCAGGAGCTCGGTGATTTCCAGAATGGAACTATCATAGGATGCCAGTCGTGAAAGTTCCTCGCTCCTAAATATTCCAAAGTCAACTGTCGGCTTTATTATAAGAAAATGGAAGAGTTTGGGAACAACAGCAACTCAGCCACCAAGTGGTAGGCCACGTAAACTGACAGAGAGGGGTCAGCGGATGCTGAAGCGCATAGTGTAAAGACTTTAAGCACAGTCAGTTGCTACAGAGCTCCAAACGTCATGTGACCTTCCAATTAGCCCACGTACAGTACGCAGAGAGCTTCATGGAAGGGGTTTCCATGGCCGGGCAGCTGCATCTAAGTCATACATCACCAAGTCCAATGCAAAGCGTCGGATGCAGTGGTGTAAAGCACGTCGCCACTGGACTCTAGAGCAGTGGAGACGCCTTCTCTGGCCCTCTCAGTGGCCTAGTGGTTAGAGTGTCCGCCCTGAGATCGGTAGGTTGTGAGTTCAAACCCTGGCCGAGTCATACCAAAGACTATAAGAATGGGACCCATTACCTCCCTGCTTGGCACTCAGCATCAAGGGTTGGAATTGGGGGTTAAATCACCAAACATGCTGCCCACTGCTCCCCTCACCTCCCAGGAGGTGAACAAGGGGAAGGGTCAAATGCAGAGGACACATTTCACCACACCTAGTGTGTGTGTGACAATCATTGGTACTTTAACTTTAACTTAACTTTAACTGACGAATCACTCTTTTCCATCTGGCAATCTGATGGACGAGTCTGGGTTTGGAGGTTGCCAGGAGAACACTACATTTCGGACTGCATTGTGCAGAGTGTGAAATTTGGTGGAGGAGGAATTATGGCGTGGGGTTGTTTTTCCCCTTAGTTCCAGTGAAATGAACTTTGAACGCTCCAGGATAGGAATGGGATGGCACTTCAAAGTTCATATGTGAGTCAACGCAGGTGGCCAAATACTTTTGGCAATATAGTGTATGTCCCCCAGAGATGTGGCCATGTTCTGCCTTGAGGGCCCCCCCATTCAGGGCCTAACCTTGCTCTTTAAAAGTGAGAAAAGGAGGCTTAGGAAGGCGTGAGGGATGTAGTACTGCTTCTATAATGATGTCAACCATTGCTGTGGGGTCAGCCGCACCGTGACTAAGGGTCCACGTGGATATTTAAAAGGTCTAGTGGACATCTGAGCAGGCTTTGGTCTCATGCTTATGAAAGCAGTTTAGCAACACCTCCCCCGGGGCCTGCAATAACGGAGTGGGACTGATTAAGAGGAGCGAAAGAAAAGAGGAAAAAAATGTAATAGGAAGCGATAACATCTCAGCCAGCGCCACTATAACAGACAGCTTATGAGTCTGAAATGATGTCTTCAAAACCTTGTGCCAAATGTAAACAATAACAGGGAAGAGGATGACATCATTGTTTGTGGAAAACTAAGATTATGATCGTGAAGTTGGATTCGATTTGGCCAAACTAGCTAGGATGTGTGACAAGTTAAACGCTTTTGTCAACTTGCTTTCGTCTGCAACCCCTTCGTCTTTACCCTGGAGCGTTTTCAAAATGTATGAAAATGGGGTGGAAAATATATTTTTTGTTTTAATGTGGTTTCTGTAGGAGGACAAACATGACACAAACTAATGGTTAGAAATCCCACTGTTTATATTAAAAATGCTTCAGTGATGAGAGATTTGGGCGAGTGCCGTTTTAGCTGTCCTTGAACTTACCGTACTTTGTTTACATCTACAACTTTCTCAGACGCTGCCACAGAAAGACGTGTTTTATGCCACTCCTTCTTTGTCTCATTTTGTCCACCAAACTTTTTATTCTGTGCGTGGATGCACAATGGTGAGCTTTGTTGATGTTATTGACTTGTTGGAGTGCTAATCAGGCATATTTAGTCAGTGCATGAAAGCAAGCTAATCGATGCTAACATGCTATTTAGGCTAGCTGTATGTACATATTGCATCATTATGCCTTGTTTGTAGGTATATTTGAGCTCATTTAATTTCCTTTACTTATGTCCTCTCTGTATTTAATTTATATTTGCATGTCTCATGACACATTATCTCTATGTAATATTGGCTGCATTTCTGATAGTTGTTTGTGTGTCATGTTGTTCCAGACCACAGCAAACATTACCTAGCATGCCAAAGATTGTAATAAATCTATTAAAAGAAGACAGCCTGCCGTTTCCTTTAACTTGGACACACACATCTATACCTTTGGCCATTCTGAGCCAGTAATTTTACAGAAGTTATCTCAACATGTAAGAAGTTTTACTAATGATTTCCAATGTTGTAAAAATGTATAGAATAAAAATTAAAATACAGCACTTCTGTCAACGAATATTTGCGTCAGCCTTTGATAGTAAGCCTTAATTATAAGACTTATATAAGGCTTTGAATTTTTTGCGGCTCCAGTCAGATTTTTATTTTTTATTTTTGGTCCAATATGGCTCTTTAAAACATTTTGGGTTGCCGACCCCTGCCCTAGTGGCTCCCTGGAGCTTTTTCAAAATGTATGAAAATGGGGTGGAAAATATATTTTTTGTTTTAATATGGTTTCTGTAGGAGGACAAACATGACACAAACTAATTGTTAGAAATCCCACTTTTTATATTAAACATGCTTCAGTGATGAGAGTTTTTGGCGAGCGCCGTTTTGTCCTACTAATTTTGGCTGTCCTTGAACTCACCGTAGTTTGTTTACATGTACAACTTTCTCAGACGCTGCCACAGATAGACGTGTTTCATGCCACTCTTTCTTTGTCTTATTTTGTACACCAAACTTTTTATGCTGTCCGTGAATGCACAAATATAAGCTTTATGGTGTTATTGACTTGTGTGGAGTGCTAATCAGGTATATTTGGTCAGTGCATGACTGCAAGCTAATCAATGCTAACATGCTATTTAGGCTAGCTGTAGGGGATGAAATAGCCTCTGTGTTTTTTTCTGACCTAACGTGTGTATGTATATATATATATATATATATATATATATATATATATATATATATATATATATATATATATATATATATATATATATATATATATATATATATATATTCCTCGCGCACTAATTGACTGAAAGAGCACGCACTTGCCGCGCGATGTCACATTATCGAAATGCATTTTTAGATAATATGATTTGCCTGAGCGACTAGGAGACACAGAGAGTAACAAGCGGTAGAAAATGGATTAAAAAGGACAGATTTTAAAAAATTTTAATTAAAAATTATTTTTTTTATGTTGACTGCACATGTTGCTTACCTTGACCGGAGATGGTTACCTGAAAGGGTAGCAGGTTGTTGATCAAAGATGAGCGAGGAGACTCCGGTGGCAAATTTCATTTAGAAATAAAGCTTGATGGGACTTTAGATACAACTGTTACCAAGTTTCGAAAGTTCCGGCATGGATTTCTGACAGTAAAATTGGTTTCCAAATATTGGGGTCTTTTTTGAAATATGCAAAGATGCAGTTTACTGGGATTAATCGTGGTTAATCAAAATACAAAAGCGTGATTAATCCTATTATGTGGCGCCTGTCAGAGCTTTTCTTCCTCTCACCCACACACAGCCATGACCTGGCACTGAGAACTGCATGAAATTGTCTCAAACATTGGGCAAGTTGGCCAACAACAGAGGAGCAGTTATGATGCTAACTTTAGGATGGTCATCAATGAAGGGGAGTGAGTCTATTCCTTTTTTTATTGGGATCTACCAGTTTATTGACACGCAAGGAAAACTGCTTTTTTATATTTAAAAAATTAGTTTTTCAAAAATGGGCCTTGAAAAATAAGAGTTGCCTTATGCCCTATGTGTCAAACTCAAGGCCCGGGGACCAGATCCGGCCCGCGAATGAATGATCTATGGCCCCCCGGGATGATATTTGATTAGTATTAGAACCGGCCCGCAGGCCACAGCCGCCTGCTGCTGTTTTGCACGCACCAATACTCCATCAGTGTTGGTGCTAGGAATTTCAAAATGGGGGTCCCTGCATCAAGTCATAAAAATGGGGTTCCACATTACATTTTTGGGGTCCCACTTTCTTGTAACCGTTTTGAAAACAAATGATAAATGCATGCATTATCCTGTTGTATCTCACATTCTATATTGTGTTTTGGTAAAATGTTGTCATAAACGTTACTTAATTCATTAAAAAAAATAACACAAAAGAAGAACACATTTTTATGCATATGTAAATTTATTCAGTTATAAACATTCATTCACTTTCTTCTTTCCTTAATGGATCTAAACTTTACCGCTGCCGGTATTTTTTTCTATATTTTTATTGTGATATTTTCAGAATGTGTTTGTTCTATTTTTAGCCAAAGTAAGACAAAGAAAATAATCTGACGTTGTCTTTATTTGAATTGTTTTTATTTTTATTTTTATTCAGTGCTGTCAAATGATTATTATTATTGTATATATATTTTTGATTAATCATGATTAATCACAGATTCGTACTCACTGGCATATGTTACGGTTGTGTGTTGGTTTGAACCCCAGGATGCAGAGACTGCAGGCGAAGTGCAGGTAATATTGAACACAAATAAAGAGGTAGTTCAGCAGGGAAGTGCATAGGAAGTATACGGAAAGTGATGCACGTTTATGTACAGAAGACCGGGCTGGCATCTAAAGCATCCTCATTGGCAACTAGGAACAGGTGTGTACTGGTTGCCAATCAGGCACCTTATGAGGGCGCTAGAAGGAGTAGTGACAAAAGTTGGCAACAGGAAATGAAAACAAAAATAAGAGCTCTGGTCAGGAAATACAACAAGACATCAGATACTACCACGAGGGATCATGGAAATGGCATCATGCCACAGCAGCAGCATCACTGCCTCAATGCCACACATGCAAATATACATTAAATACACAGAGGACATAAGTAAAGGAAATTAAATGAGCTCATATATACCTACAAACGAGGCATAATGATGCAAGTTTGGGGGACCCCTGATTTAAAGCACTAACTTTACTCGCACTAAATATTATCTTAACATCAGTAGTAATATAGGGGTAGTACTAAAAGCAGAAATATGCATTTTATTACATATTTGAAGAGGTGCAAAAACTGATAGAGAATTAGGACATGACGTTACAAAAATACATGAATCATTCATTCTGACTCATTCTCTAGTTATCATCATGCTCATTATCGTTAGTGATTTATTATCATTATTATTATGTTATCATGCAACCGCATCATGACTCATTATCTGCCGGTTTCCATCCGCATTACACAGCATGCGGCACAAGAACAGCAATTCTCTTTCCCACTTTTACACTCGCCCTCTGCATGTCCCGTGCCCTCCCCGCTACCACCTCGTTTGGCCAACTCTTCATATGCCAGTGAAAGCTGTCGCTAATAAAAGTTTTTAAAAAAAGCAAAACGATGAAAAGGAGGTGAGAGGGAGGCGCATTCTTTCCTCAAAGTTTTGGCTGAAGGGAGTCATGGCAGGAGGGTTTTCGGGGGTGGGAAGCGGATTGGTTGCGGAGCAGAGTGTCGCACATTTCACACCCGTGGTTAAAAAAAATGGTGTGGTCAAGTTTTAAAGGCACAGCGGCGCCGGGATGAGAGGACAGCCAAACATATTTGAGGGAGGGAAAAAAAAGAACCACGCCTTCCGAGCCTCGACGGAGGGAAGTCATCCTCGACATGGCAATAAGCGACACTATAGCGGCACCCCGAAAGCTCATCTCCATCTCCTCTGTCCCCGGGAGAAGGTGGCCATTGTGTGCCCGCTCCGCTCTCTCCCCGACTCGGTTTCCTATGAAAGGGGGCCTTTGAGGGGCCCCCGTTTTTTTGGCTGTGCAGCTCACCTGCGGAGGCGAAACTATGGGCCTATTCTGCGGCCCAGCAGCTGCCAGGGCAGAGAGGCTGGCACCCGGTGGGAGAGAGAATAGCGGCCGCCGAGTCTTTCAATATGAAGCCACTTAGTAACAGAAGGCATGTGCCAAGCCTGCGAAGCCAGGATGAAGAGTCGCCCTTTTGAGAGCGTCAGAGAGGAGCCGTCGTCGCTCCTTTATCCCCGTCCTATCTCTGCCTCCTCCTTACAGCAGAATAGGCCGGCAGATCAGATCGCTTTCTTAAAGTCACAACACCAGGACGGGAGACCCAAAGGGTCTTTGGCTCCGTGGACTTCTGAGGCAGCAACACAAAGCCCCTTTTCTGTCTGCCGGCAAGCTCCCACACTGGCGCTAATTTATGATGGCCCTCACAGCCATTTCCACAGTCAGAGAAGTTCAATTGTGTTTTCCAGCTCATTAAGCATCAGCACAACAAAGCTTTCATCTTCCCCTTCATCCCGCCGCTCCCTTCCAACCGATCATCTGCTCTTTATCCCCGCCGTCCACTAATCTGCCTCTTCTTCCAAACATCTAATCTAAAAAGATTAAGTGGAGAAGGTAAAACTGTCCTTTTCTTATTAAACCAATCGCTCTCTCCGCAAACGTTTTGAAGTCCGCTCCTGCCTGGCTTTGTGTCGGCACCAAGTTCCACTGGGATTTAATGGTTGTTGATTCTGGGGGCCCCCGCGGTGCCCTCCCATGTCTTTCAGAGCTCCATGAGACAACGTGAAATCTATTGTCATCTCAGAAGAATCGGCCCCCAACATATTTGTTCACGTTGTCACTGTGCCGACTGAGATCACAGGACTGTTATTGCATTCTCACACGGACACAGGCTCGGGACCCGAGCACTTAAATCATGTTTTGTCTCTCCCAACTTGTTGGTTTACAGACTGTAGGTTACAAATAAATGACATTTGTGGCTCCCCCAATAGAAGTTGTGCTCTACAATCCTTTGGAAGACATGCTACTGTACTTATTATATAGATATCCTCAAATTTTTACACAAATAGTCAATGAATTTTGGCCAACTAGTGGCTTGATCACAGGACTACTTGACCAA
Organism: Entelurus aequoreus; assembly: GCF_033978785.1. Classification (NCBI taxonomy): domain Eukaryota; kingdom Metazoa; phylum Chordata; class Actinopteri; order Syngnathiformes; family Syngnathidae; genus Entelurus; species Entelurus aequoreus. Next base: position 17,738,380 of record NC_084739.1, read on the forward strand.
AAGTGTCCCTGCAAAAAAAAAATTCAACCAACGGTGCTCAGATTTGACTCAGGTGTGCTAAGTCAATGAAAAACGACAACATAAAGTTAAAAAGTTAAAGTTAAAGTACCACTGATAGTCACACACACACTAGGTGTGGTGAAATCACCCTCTGCATTTGACCCATCCCCTTGTTCCACGCCCTGGGAGGTGAGGGGAGCAGTGAGCAGCAGCGGTGGCCGCGCTCGGGAATCATTTTAGTGATTTAACCCCCAATTCCAACTCTTGATGCTGAGTGCCAAGCAGGGAGGTAATGGGTCCCATTTTTTATAGTCTTTGGTAGGTGTTAGAATAATTATGTATAAGTTATCACACAACTCTTATGCTTAAAGGCCGTTGCTATAGTTATTATCTATTGTGCTCAAGTTGTACTTTTCTATCTGTTGCAAAGGCACACAATTTGCAATCTTCCATAGCGAGTTGTCTCGCAGCAGCAGTTTGTTTCCAGACCCTGCCTGCTGACAGCCAAGGACGGACTTCGAGTACCTTGATTTGCGTTTAAGAATTGGAAATAGAATGAACGGAAGGTACACGGACCCATTTTGTCCACACCCACTGAGTCTTTACTTCGTGGCTGCACAGACCAAAAGAGGAAGTTAAGACTCAGTGGATGTGGACAAAATGATTGGCTGATTTAGGTCTGTGTACCTCCCGTTCATATATCTAATTCTGAAACTAAAACTGAAACTAAAATAGTTTTTCGATTTTTATTATATATGACCTATTTTAAAACAAACAAAAAGGGGTTGATTTTCATTAAAATATTGCCATTAAATTGGATTTTGTGCTGTTTTCCTTTTTTAATTTTTCCAGATAGTTACACAAATCACATTTATGTTGATCCAAAATGCAAAAATGCGTGTTTATCTGTGTGATGACTAGGGATGTCCGATAATGTTTTTTTGCCGATATTCCGATATTGTCCAAGTCTTTAATTACCAATACCGATATCAACCGATACCGATATCAACCGATACCGATATATACAGTCGTGGAATTAACACATTATTATGCCTAATTTGGACAACCAGGTATGGTGAAGGTAGGGTCCTTTTTAAAAAAAAAATAGTAATAAGATAAATAAATTTAAAAAAAATTATTGAATAAAAAAGAAAGTAAAACAATATAAAAACAGTTACATAGAAACGAGTAATTAATGAAAATTAGTAAAATTAACTGTTAAAGGTTAGTACTTTTAGTGGACCAGCAGCACGCACAATCATGTGTGCTTACGGACTGTATCCCTTGCAGACTGTATTGATATATATTGATATATAATGTAGGAACCAGAATATTAATAACAGAAAGAAACAACCCTTTTGTGTGAATGAGTGTAAATGGGGGAGGGAGGTTTTTTGGGTTGGCGCACTAATTGTAAGTGTATCTTGTGTTTTTTATGTTGATTTAATTTTTTTTTTTTTTTAAAAGAAAAGAAAAAAAAAGACAAATACCGATAATAATAAAAAAAACGATACCGATAATTTCCGATATTACATTTTAAAGCATTTATCGGCCGATAACATCTCTAGTGATGACCAATTGAACCGGAAGCAGTATTTTAGATTTTCCTTCACGTTTAGCATGTTTTTAGCAGCTTTGTTAAAATTGTTAAAAATTGTCATTTTAAAAAAGTCTCATTAAATAGTTGTCCAACTTTTGTTTCAGAAATGAAAATAGAAAAAATGGCCCGAAATCTTTTTTTTGATTTGCATTTAAGAATTCGAAATCGAATGAACGGGAGGTACACGGACCCATTTAGCTGTCAATCTGGGATTGGGGACATTCCCTTTCCGCTGTATGAAATACAAGTTGTGTTGTCTTTTGTTCATTTGTTTTCTGAAATTGTAAAGTGTTTTGTCTTTTGTTTTTGTGTTTACTGAAATTGCAAAGTGTTTTGTCTTTTGTTGTTGTGTTTCTGAAGTTTTAAAGTGTTTTGTTTTTGTGTTTACTGGAATTGTAAAGTGTTTTCATGATTTGTTCACTTTAGTAATTGTCATTTGTTTCATAAATTGTAAAGTATTTTGTCTTTTGTTTTTGTTTCCTGAAATTGTAAGGTGTTTTGTCTTTTGTTTTTGTGTTTCCTGAAATTTTTAAAGTGTTTTGTCTTTTGTTTTTGTGTTTTCTTAAAGTGTAAAGTGGTTTGTCTTTTGTTAATTTGTTTTCTGAAATTGTAAAGTGTTTTGTCTTTTTTTGTGTTTTCTGAAATAGTGAAGTGTTTTGTCTTTTGTTTTTGTGTTTGTGTTTTTTTTAAGTGTAAAGTGGTTTGTCTTTTGTTAATTTGTTTTCTTAAATTGTAAAGTGTTTTGTCTTTTGTTGTTGTGTTTCTGAAGTTTTAAAGTGTTTTGTGATTTCTTTTTGTGTTTACTGAAATTGTAAAGTGTTTTATATTTTGTTTTTGTGTTTTTTTAAGTGTAAAGTGGTTTGTCTTTTGTTAATTTGTTTTCTGAAATTGTAGTGTTTTTTTCTTTTGTTTTTGTGTTTTCTGAAATTGTAAAGTGTTTGTCTTTTGTTGTTGTGTTTCTGAAATTTAAAGTGTTTTGTGATTTGTTTTTGTGTTTTCTGAAATTGTAAAGTGTTTTCATGATTTGTTCATTTTAAATGTCATTTGTAACATGAAATTGTAAAGTGTTTTGTCTTTTGTTTTTGTGTTTTCTGAAATTGTAAAGTGGTTTGTCTTTTGTTAATTTGTTTTCTGAAATTGTAGTCTTTTTTAGTTCTTGTTTCTAAAATTTTAAAGTGTTTTGTGATTTTTTTTTGTGTGTTTACTGAAATTGTAAAGTGTTTTCATTTAGTAATTGTAATTTGTTTCATGAAAGTGTTTTTCACTTGCAAGCCACCGTAGCTTTCAGTCGAGTCAATGTGACTTAACAGGGCCACTATCATTAATTATAGAAGTCAGAATTAGTCCGCATGTAGAAAAAATAGATACTGTACAACTCTATGCTGTTGTGTCATTATATCCCTTTTGCTGGAAGCTATGGGTGGCATATCCATCATTGCAAAACATATAATCAGTTAAAAAAGAAAGATCCCACTGTAGAAAGGTATAAACATACTTTTTAACCAGTAAGAAGCCCATATCTCCACACTGAACATGTGTGTAGAAACAAGGGAGTGGCTAGCCAAGAGTCTTCACTTCATCCCATCTGAATATTTTGTGAGCAACACAACCCTGTTGGCTGACTTGTGAAGACCCCTGATTAAGAAGTGAATGCCATCCCACAGCAGTGTGTGACCAGTACACGCTAATAAGGCTACTAAACATTTGTTTACAAATATAAATAGTAAAAATAGCCACTATGTCTTGTTTTGGTCAGAATGAATGATCTGCATCATCAAAGTAGTCATGTGAGCAGACTATGTGGCTCAGATATATCAATAGCCTGATTGAGAGGAAGTGAACACAGAGATTCCCACCATTAAGCGTGAGCGCAAAAAAATGCAGCTGACTAAAGCATGTAACCTCAATTTGTTCCAGTTGGACTTCTCTGTGGCCAACATTATCAAAGCCCAAAAGAGGTGACGGAAGTTTAAAGACCTGAGGAAACGTACATCCAAGATACGGACACATGATTTTATGAAGAAATGAGCCATACTTCCACACAACTTTGAACAGAATAATTGGAAGATTTTCACGCTAAATATTTATTGCATGCGACAGAAAGGCAACTAGTAATGGCCAAAAGTTTAATACGAAGTGTGTTACTTCAAGTCATTTTATCTGGCCCGCAAACACATGGAAATTATACGTGTCAATAAAGTACTTAATATTTTCTCACTAAATTCAATAGATTTTTTTCTTTTTGACAGAAAAAATATATGTACCGCTTGAAATTGCATATCTTTTAAACTTAGATAGTATCCAATATCGCAACAAATATTACAGTATATTATCATACTTTCCAAACATTTTTTTGTTTAAATAAAAATAAATACTTAAATATCTGCTTGACTTACGATTTTACAGCAACCTACCCATCAAATTAATAAAAATGACAATACATTTTACAATGTTCTTCACAGCATATTACAGTAAATTAAAAAAAAAAAAAAATTGTTTTGCATTAAAATACCGTTGACTTAGCTGCCATATTTTTACTGTAAAATCTTGTTTTTAACGGTGTATTAGTGTAAATGGATGGAAAAACAATACATTTGTTTTTACGGTAGAAAAACTGGCAGCTAAGTAGCCAGAATAAAAATGGAACTCATACTTTTTTCCATTAACAATATCATGTTGTAAAAACCAATTTTAAATTACAAATACAATACAAATTTAATAGTACAATTCTGGCAGCTTTTTCCGTAAAAAACAAAACAGTGGTACTGTTTTTCTAGTTATCGTAAAATGTTGTAGGAAATTAAAAAAAAACACTATTTTACAGTAACATTTTTTAAATATAAAGTTTTTACTGTAAAATGGACAGTCTACTTTGAAAAATATACATAATTAATAATGAAATCCAGAGGCCAATTCATACATTATTCGCTGTGACAAGCGGCCCTCTGATGGCAGCCATAACTGCCATGTGGCCCTCAATGAAAACTAGTTTGACATCCCTTTCTTTAAGTGATGTTTGAGAGCTCAAACAAGCGAAGGCATTTTTTTATTTGTCATTTATTTTTGACAAAGACCAAAGTGAAGATGGCTGCAGGCAGTAAGTTTCCTCATAAAAATCACAAGGTACAAAGGCACAGGACAAAATTTGGCCAAATGGTGTAGTCTATCAGAGGCATACAGTCACGGAACAGACTGCCAGCCCATGTCAGAAACTGTGACACCTATTTAACATTTAAAACTTCACTGAAAACACTAGTTGAAAACTAATCAGACATGCACGCACAATGAGATTATTCACTTGTTTTTTTTGTTTGTTGTTTGTTTTATTTTTTGTCCATGGTCTGTGCTTATGGTATGCTTGTAATGTGTAATGTCTTGTAATTTATGTATTATTTTGTATCATGACCTGTTGAATGTTTACTGTATTAACCTGCCTTAGGACAACGGATGAAAATGACCTATTGTGCTAATAACTCAGGCATATTTATTTTGTTGCTCTATGTCAGGGGTGTCAAACGAACGGCCCGCGCACAGGTTTTATCCGGCCCGCGAGATGATTTTGTAAGAATAAAAATTAGCTGAAATTTTGGAATGAAAGAAACTGCTCTTCTAAATGTGTCCACTGGATGTCGCAATAGCAATTCTTTGTATCCCCTTCTGCGCATGACTTCAGAGGGGGCGAAGCTATGTGCCCGGTTAAGATAGAGGACTGGGGACACATTATCTGGGCGCACATAAATACGCTGAAATAATATGTATCCCCTTCTAACTTCATGTGTGATTCATGAAATGAGTCCAAATTCACAGGTTTTGTTGTAGATGATGCTACATGTGTACAATATGTTGAGGAAAATGAGTAAATTACATTTAAAAATGCTGTAATTTGATTTTGATATTGCTATTTATTACATTTTCTGACAGACTCAAATTTGACACCAATGGGAGCATTTTAAAACTCTGCCAGACTCGCACCTATTTGACCGATGAACATTATCACATCATTTATTCAGAAATTATAAATCACGACAAATGAAGATAGACTACTATGAACAGCAACATGTAAGTGTTAAAAAACAACAACATTATGATTTGTATGTTTTCAGAATATGCTTGTTCTATTTTTAAACAAAGAAAACAATCTGAAGTTGTCTTTATTTTTAAGTTATCATGACAGGATTTTACTAGTCCGCCCCACTTGGGAATAGATTTTCCTCTATGTGGCCCCTGAGCTAAAATGAGTTTGACACCCCTGCTCTATGTTGATGAATATGCATTGTCCTAATTCAAATAAATACATAAATATTGTAGGTTTGTATACGCTAATTTAAACTATAATAAATTTGAATTGTTCAACCTAAGCACAATGACAAAAAAAAAATCCTTAAAATATTTTAGTACTCTACAAACAATAGCTAAAAATAAAAAATATTTAGTACAATTGCAAAAAACAAATTATATAGATGCAATATACTATAAATAACAGTAGTATTAACATTAGTTGTGTTATGATCCGTAGCCCGGATCATGTTTTGTCTGTTCGTTTTGACTACCTTAGTTTTGTTTCAGCACCCCTGTTTTGTGTCTCCTTGGTTACCATGGGTGCTGATTGGTTGCAGCTGCCTTTGATTAGTGTCTCGGATGCTCACCTGCTGCCAGGTACGAATCAGAGTGCTATTTATTCCCGTTTCTTTCCACACTCAGTCTGGCTTCCTAGTTTGCATCACGCAACAGGTAACGACGGTTAGTTTTTGATTCCTCTTTATATGCTAGCTTCCACACTAGGCTCTATCGTTTGATTCCTGTTTTATATGCTAGCTTCCACGCTAGGCCCATTTCTTTGCTCTGCCTTCCGTGCTATCGGCGCGCTTTTGCTGTTCCCTGTTTTTTCCCCGCATGATTTATAAAGAATAAATCATTTCCTACCTGCACGCTGTGTCCGGAGTCCGTCTACATCTTGGGAGAATGACCTCCCAACACCATGCGACCATCCATCCATCCATTTTCTACCGCTTGTCGCTTTTGGGGTCATGGGGGGTGCTGGAGCCTATCTCAGCTGCATTCGGGCGGAAGGCGGTGTACACCCTGGACAAGTCGCCACAAATTATTATTACAAACAAGATACAGTAAATGCAAATGAACTACATTATTTAGGTTATTATGCGACATCCTTCAGTCATTTGCACTAAAAATGTCAACCAGGACTAGGCCGTTTTTCGACTATTAGTTTGAGGTTTTCATTCCAATGAGTTGTAAGACCGCGACTGTGTGGCGAGCTGCACTTTTGTGTGTCAGGTTTCTTCCAACTCCCGTGCTGTCATCACCCTCAAAGTAAAGACGCCGACTTCCACTATTGTGGCCAGACAAAAACGACCGCGTGATAATCGGCCATCTCCAGCTTGTTAGTCAAGCTCAAGTCTTCATCAATGTCATTATCATCGCTTATTGAGCTCTTCGGTCTACGTTGCCTGCCCTGCTGTCAGCACGGATCCTGAGCTCACCCCGAACCCAGGTCCGCGTGAGGGTGTCTGGTTCCACTCGGCCCTCTCCGCTCCACCCGGATCACAACAGTGTATCTGTGTTCACCTGTTAGCACCTGCCGCTGCAGGGGAAAACAGGCCGCCGAGTCGCCGTCAGCCCAACACGCTGTCGGACGCCATGTGGAACGCGCCTCCCTGTCACCAAAAACCCTCCCACAAAACACACGGAAGAATGAAAACCCCTTTCCACCTGTCAGCACTTTCCCTTTGCAGCCGAGTCATGCAAACATAGAGGAGATACATGAAAAGCACTTAACCAATCAGCAATCCATCAGGTAATTAAAAAGATTCAGAGTATCATCTGACAAGTTTGTCCCGACATGGCCTCTTTAAGTTTAGAAGAAAGCATTCTCGGAACACGACTGCAGCAAAACCTTCATAACGTGTTATCGCTTATCAGACATCAAAGGGGGTTCTTCCATTTACAGCACACAAGTTAAGGATGGTTAAAAAAAAAATTAGGCATGCTCCATGTACAGTAATTGCCATATTTATTCATATTTTGTACTACCAGTCATGTGGCTGCATACTGATAATCTACCAAATAGTTTCATATTTACAAGCGCAACGTTATCATGGCGACAACAATCACATGAGGCAAGCGTCCTATTATAAATATTAGGGCTGTGAATCTTTGGGTGTCCCACGATTCAATTCAATATCGATTCTTGGGGTCACGATTCAATTCAAAAACGATTTTTTTTCAATTCAACAAGATTCTCGATTCAAAAACAATTTTTTTCCCGATTCAAAACGATTCTCTATTCATTCAATACATAGGATTTCAGCAGGATCTACCCCAGTCTGCTGACATGCAAGCAGAGTAGTAGATTTTTGTGAAAAGCTTTTATAATTGTAAAGGACAATGTTTTATCAACTGATTGCAATAATGTACATTTGTTTTAACTATTAAATGAACCAAAAGTATGACTTATTTTATCGTTGTGAAAATATTGGACAGTGTGTTGTCAAGCTTATGAGATGCGATGCAAGTGTAAGCCACTGTGACACTATTATTCTTTTATATTTGATTTTATAAATGTCTAATGATAATGTCAATGAGGGATTTTTAATCAGTGTTATGTTGAAATTGTAACTAATATTGATACTGTTGTTGATAATATTCATTTTTGTTTCACTACTTTTGGTTTGTTCTGTGTCGTGTTTGTGTCTCCTCTCAATTGCTCTGTTTATTGCAGTTCTGAGTGTTGCTGGGTCGGTTTTGGAATTGGATTGCATTGTTATGATATTGCTATGTATTGTTTTGTTGGATTGATTAATTTAAAAAAAAATAAAAAAAATTTAAATAAACATTTAAAAAATATAAATTAATTTTAAAAAAAACAACGATTTTTTAAAAATGAGAATCGATTCTGAATCGCACAAGGTGAGAATCGCGATTCGAATTCGAATCGATTTTTTCCCACACCCCTAATAAATATAAATAGCTGTCAGTGCAATATAGGTATGGGTACCCTTCACATTTGAACCGATACGGTACCGATTACCAGTGCCTGGGAATCGATACCGGTACTCAACATTACCAATGGGGCAGTATAGCTCGGTTGGTAGAGTGGCCGTGCCAGCAACTTGAGGGTTCCAGGTTCGATACCAGCTTCTGCCATCCTAGTCACTGCCGTTGTGTCCTTGGGCAAGACACTTCACCCACCTGCTCCCAGTGCCACCCACATTGGTTTAAATGTAACTTAGATATTGGGTTTCATTATGTAAAGCGCTTTGTCACTAGAGAAAAGCGCTATATAAATATAATTCACTTCACTTTTGTGTGTGTTAATAAATGTTAATTGCCCGTGTGCGGCTGGGATAGGCTCCAGCACCCACTGCGAACCCCGTAAGGGACAAGCGGTAGAAAATGGATGGATGGATGTTTGATAATACAACTACCGTATTTTCCGGACCATAGGGCGCACCGGATTGTAAGGCGCACTGCCGATTAGCGGGTCTCGTTATTTTATAGGTTTATAGGGCGCATTAAAGGGGTCATTTTTTATTTTTTTTTTCTAAATGGAAAACACTTCCTTGTGGTCTACATAACATGTAATGGTGGTTCTTTGGTCAAAATGTTGCATAGATTATGTTTTACAGATCATCTTCAAGCCGCTTTCTGATAGTCGCTTCAGGATGCACCGTTTTGTGGGCGGTCTTATTTACGTGACTCACCTTCAACAGCGTCTTCTCCCCGTCATCTTTGTTGTAGCGGTGTAGCGTGCAAGGACGGGAGTGGAAGAAGTGTCAAAAGATGGAGCTAACTGTTTTAATGACATTCAGACTTTACTTAAATCAATAACAGAGCAGCATCTCCTCATCCGTGGCTCACTAGTGCAAAAACAAATGTGTCCCGTGAAAAACCGTCCCACCGGAACTCTCTAATAACTAAAGTTCCTTGGGTGAATAATGTAAACTCACTACACCGGTATGTTTTAGCGCTTTCTTGGTGAGTTTACTGACAGATATAAGGAAGAACTTTACACTACTTTATACTATAAATGGCAACAGCGGAGGATGAATGTCCCATAACAAGACAATAGAGAAAAAGAAGAAGCTTATCGACTACGGTGTCGGCACGGACTACAAAGGCGGAGACGCGCAAATTTTCAGGACTTATGCAGATCCCAAATACAGATCAGCAGGTACCAGAAAGTAAGAAAAGTTGCTTTTGCATATTGCGAAACGAAACGGCAGATAATATATCTTACCTTATACAAACGCCATAATAATACTCTTATGTTGAAGCACACTACAATGCATCAAGCGATGCGGCGTCATAGCTTACCAAAGTCGTACTAAAACATTTTGATAGATATTTGAGCGCTGTGTGTAATGTTCTATATTTTCAATGGAACATATAAAATGTTGGTGTTGATTACTTGAGTCATATTGCAGTCTACAGGTATCGCTTATGTGTGACTGCCATCATATTGTAGTCTACACGTATCTCTTATGTGTGACTGCCATCTACCGGTCACACTTATCATTTCACCATGTACCAAATAAAATAGCTTCGAGGTCTGTAAGCACAATCAAAATGATTCCGTACATTAGCCGCACCAGGTTATAAGGCGCACTGTCGAGTTTTGAGAAAATGAAAGGATTTTATGTGCGTCCTATAGTCCGGAAAATACGGTAATGTTTTTAATGCAACAATTTAAAATGAGCTGATTATGACAACTGTGCTGTCATTTGCTTTATCTTGTTTTCTTATTACATTTCAGTATCATTTGCAATGCTTTTGCACTTCTATGACATTAGATGGCAGTACTGTACAGGCTATATCTATAATAGGTTGTCTAACTCGAAAGTAGCTTTTTCCATTAAGCTGAATGTGTTGTGTGTTATGTTGCGCCCTACAAAGTGTTTATAGTGTGTGTAAGGTGCTCATTACACACCAGTGTTTGATCATAACGGTCATGGTGATCGGGGTGCAGTCACAATCCCCGAAATGTAAATTCTGAATATCAACATTACACCACAAGCAGGTCGTTTTTTTTGCACATTATCTGTCTTCTGTATCTCAGCTGGTTTTGGTGCAATAATTATTACAAATGTTATTGTGCCTTGTTAAATTTCGTCACCTTCAGGTTTTTCAGAAAAAAACTGAGCCGCATGTTGAATACTCTTGACAAAGGCCATGTATTAAAAGTTTAGAATCCCATGATTTGTTGAACTGAGGATGCATATATTTTACTAAAGGTGGGCATCAAAAGGAGTTGACTTTGGCCAAAAAAAGACATTAGCAATTTTTTAATTTTTTTTAAAGGTGTTATACTATAGAATTATTTGAATTACTATTGTGTTTAACTTGCATGTCACAAAATTCCGTAAAAATAAAAAGGCATGATTTTCCATTTTTTAAGTACTGGTTCAGCCACTATTTAGGCACCAGCATTGTTTCAGCATCGTTTGGCACCGGTATCAATTGTAAAGTACTGGAAAGTACTATCTCTTTTTTACCTTTTCCACTACAGGGGGGACCCACTCAAATATTAACACTGGATTAGTAATATGAAATCCAATGCCCTTTATTCATATAGCCCTATTAACAACAAAACTGTCTCCAGAGTGCTGCACATAAAAAAGAAACAATAAAAAGTAATCAAATTACTAGCATTCAAAATTAAACAACAATAAAAAAAAATATTAATAGCATAAAATAATAAAAGACATTAATAAAATAGAATAAAACAATAAAAACATGTCTTTATTTTAATGGTATTCAATAAATGTAGGTAAAATTTAGTTTATAACTTTGTCAAATAATCTATGAAACCATGTGTTAATTACAAAGATTATTTATTCAACACATAAAACCTAGGCTTATGTCAGGCTGATTAGAAAAAGAAATACTAACCAAATATACTGCATAAGAGGGGGAAAATTGCGGAGCTAAAATTATTACATTCTAACTAAATTAATAATAAATACAATTTAAAATAATAAATATTATTAAATATGTTTTTATACATAAACTGTCAATACAATTTGAGTGCAAATAAAAATACAGCTTTACCGATTGAGTCATAATTTTTGCACTTAAGAAACTTCTCTATGACTTTAGCTCCAGACTTCTTCTGTTTGTTTGAGATAGTCATTACTGCCACAAGTGGTGGAAACGTGTATTACAACTGAGTACTGCTGCGGCCCATACGGACCACAGCTGGGAAACAAATATATATTGCTGGCCATCTAGGACTCTGCACAGGAAGAACAACATGGTAACTTCTTGTATGAAACATCTGGGGTAGCTGAGACGACATGGCTTTTGTGTTTAGGTTTATCTGGCCTAGAGTACTTTAAGTGTATTACTACTTAAAAAGGTGTTCTTTCTCAGTAAGTACACATCTACTCAGTGGTTCTTTACAACTACTGGCCAAGTGTGCATATTACAGTATGTTTTTAGTGACACTGTCAGAAAAGTTCCCACATCAACTAGTGTCAGGGTTCAAATCCCCTCAAGGTTTCTATGAAAAATAATACAAAAGTGCCAAATAAGTGTTTAGAAAAAGTACCATTTCCCACAGTTGAGGTTTACGGGTGTCGGTGAACAGACTCCAATTCAAAAACAGCTCAAATAACCCAGTGTGTTGATGATTGAAGCACAACATGAAACTACTAATAATCAAGGCTGACATGCTCTAGCAGTTCCCCTTTCCGACTCTAATCAGATAAGAGGTCCTGAGGGCCCTCAACATCACCTTACCAGGACTGGCATGACTGAGCACGTAGGTTGTACATTGACTTGATTTTTTTCAGGAATAACTGTGTTGAAATAACTGCTTAAGCAACGACCTCTGCAAGAAAATGAATAGGGATTAATATCAGTAAAAAATGGGTGCACTTTCACATGGTTGTCATTTTTGTTAAGTTTGCAGCGGTTAGGCGGCTCACATTCAAACAAGCTTCAATCACTATTGCTTGTCTTCATCAGCTCTAAACATGTAAGTTACGCCCCACGGAATACGCACACGCACGCGCGCATTAGTCATGTTTCTTGTCAGCTAATGATAGCGACTTGGCAAAGTTTAGCGACCAACGTTAGCAAACAGCCTATCTTGACGACAGCATGACTGCGAATTGTCGGTCGCTTCTCTGGGACTGCTTGTGTGTCTGACCACGCGCTGCCGGTGTGTGTGTGTGTGTGTGTTCTGGCAATGCTTACTTAATGGGGACATCGCTCTGTTTACACAAGGGGTGTCCAAACTTTTTCCACTGAGGCCCGCACACGGAAACATTTAAGCATGCGGGGGCCATTTTGATATTTTTCATTTTCAAACCTTAACAAAATGTATGGATTTTTTTTTTTTTTAACCTTTAGGGCTACCGGGGACCATAAAGGGTGTCAGTCATTAAAATGTTAAAAATAAGTCAAATTATTATTATTTTTTATTTAACGCTTACAGTAAATCTCTATATCAACTTCAGGTTGATATAAAGTAAAAAAAAATTAAAAAAGGTTTTATGCCTTTTCTGTCAAAGACAACTTTGTTTTTTATAGTAAAACTGAAATATGCAGTATTTAGTAATTAGAGCCTTAAAAGACCAATAATGCAGGACACCATTGATTTTAATTCTTTCATATTTTTGAGTAATCACAGTGAAAAATTAAATAAAATCCTACTTAATATATTTGGGATCCAAAAGGTCCCCCACTCATAAAGTGATACATTTGTATTAGTTTTTTTTACTTTTAACACTTAAATTACGAGATCAACTTCAGATATATCTGTCGATTTTACGTTTGAACTATTATTTTGTTTGTTTTATGCTCTTTTGTCAAATAAAACTTTGATGTTTTTATATGGCAACCACACAATATATGCAATATTTTTTCCACATAAAACATTTTATAGTGATATTTTTTTAAGTAATAATTCATTATAACATAGATTTTTTGTCTTTTTTCTTTTTTAGCAATGGCAAAAAAAGAAAAATAAACAAAGACAAAAGAAAAAAAACAGCCTGCATGGCAGCTTTGTGTCAACATTGCAACTTTTTCTTGTTAGATTTCACCTCCTTCCACTTTTTTTAAATGTTTTTTTATATTTTTGCAATATTATCAATTTTGCAATTTTTGCAGAATGTGTGGCGGGCCGGTAAACAATTAGCTGCGGGCCTCAAATGGCCCCCGGGCCGCACTTTGGACACCCCTGTGGACACCCCTGGTTTACACAGTCACCTTTAGGGGACCTCTGATGGTATGGGGACAAAAAAACAGGTCCCCTAAAGGGAAACCTTTTTAAATGATAGTCAGATCCATTCTGAAGATGCCTAAGTGATTTTTAAGCTTTGGCCCATAAAACATGTTTACTGGTTAGTTTGAGTGCGAGACATTTGCACAGCAGCCCCCTCATCGGGTTGTAGCTGGTACATTTAAGTGGTGAAACTTCCTATAAGAGGACAGCTGCAGTGCTGTATTCTGAGGATCATGTCATATTTAATTTGAACTTCTTTTTTTTTTTTTTTTTAAATAGTCCTCAGTAGTCACGTACAAATTTGTGTGAATTATGCAAAATTATTTAAATTTGGTCCCCATGAACCATATTAACTCTTTTTGCCCAGGGTCCCCAGTAAGAATGATCAGCACATTACTTCATCAATCCAGAGATTTAAAGACGTGTATGAGCTAACTGGGCAGTGGCCATTTTACCAAAAAAATGTTATGCCTCCACAACCTGTAGAAAGGGTGGTCCCCACAAGTGATGATCAAAAACTTGGTCCCCATTCCAAATGATAACCAGTTTGTGTGTGTGTGTGTGTGTGTGTGTGTGTGTGTGTGTGTGTGTGTGTGTGTGTGTGTGTGTGTGTGTGTGTGTGTGTGTGTGTGTGTGTGTGTGTGTGTGTGTGTGTGTGTGTGTGTGTGTGTGTGTGTGTGTGTGTAAAACAGCCATGAATGACCGTAATCTTATTCGGCCCAAATTACCATTTGTATTCAGATATTCAGTTTTATTTGTAATTGTGAGAAATAGACATGTTGTCGGTTATTTTAAACCACTAATGGTGACATTTGCTAGCAGGTGGCTGCACTTTTAACACATGCCAGTCGAACTGACAACGTTAATTTCCCTCTGAAAGTATGGAATGATCTCACAACTAATCATTAACTTCACTCTGATGTAAAGACGCTTTAACGGAGCGTGAACTTTTGTAAATCAGGAGTGAAGTATGTAATCAACTCACGCACACGCACACACACACACAAGATAATGTGCTGCTAGGCTTGCTTTTAAAAACTGTCACCGCAAAAAAAAAAATCCCTGCTGCGTGTTTTACAAACGTTTACGCCAGATGACTCCACACCCTTCCGAAGGTTTGCTTAGGATGTTGCCAAAAATCTCATGAGAGAGGAAGGCTTTATAAATATAAAAAAAAGGCCTGCTTCAACATGTTTGGTTTAAGAGGAAAACCACACTTATCTCATTAAACCGTTCTTGCCCCTGGCGAGCAGCAACACTCACAGAAATGTGAGTGTTGTGTATCGGTCAACTTCAAAATGGCAAATTTACTGATCGTGTTACTAATTTGTCAGCTTTAAGAGGGTGTCCATGTAGTAACTAATAAAAAAAAGCACTGGGGTATGGGGACCCCCAAACGGAGTTGTAGGGTGTCCCCTGCCAAATGACAATGCGTTAATTGTAATGGACACTTATTGGGTCTATTTGATTCCATATGTAAACTCTCAATTACATTTACATTATTACCTATATAAGAACTTAAAATGTAGAAGTTGGGGAAGAATTTCATTTTGTTTGACTCTGTTCTACAGTCAGGAAAATGTTTACTTTAAATATGTTCACTTTTATTGATGTAAACATGGAGTTTGTTCAAGGAAAAGTGGACTTTTTTTTAATTTTATTTTGCCTATCGTTCACAATCCTTATGAAAGACATGACGGATGTATTGTAATAATGTATTCTAAATATTAAATAAATGCAATCAAAAGTCTGCTTACAATGGAGCCAAAGGGAGCCGCTCTATTATGCCTATAAAGCCCTTAAAAAACATCTAAACACCTGCATTAGGTTTTATATACATGATGCAAGTACTGTATATATGTAATGTAGTCACGGGTACATGTATAATAAGATGTAGGTCTTTTATCAAGTTAATTAAAATCAAACAATAATCAATTAACAGCCCTAGAATAACCAGATTTGTTTTAAATCAGGGGTGTCAAACGTAAGGCCCGCGGGCCGGATCAGATGAGTTTGCTAAGTATAAAAATGAGCCAAAATGTTTTAATGAAAGAAACTACATGTCGCAATAGTAATTATTTCTTTCTTTGTAGAATATGCTACATATGTAAAAAAAAAACACATGATGTTAGTGATGTTGGGCAGCAAGGTGGACAGGGGTTAGTGCATGTGCCTCACAATACGAAGGTCCTGAGTTGAATCCCGGGCTCGGGATCTTTCTGTGTGGAGTTTGCATGTTCTCCCTGTGACTGCGTGGGTTCCCTCCGGGTACTCCGGCTTCCCCCCACCTCCAAAGACATGCACCTGGGGATAGGTTGATTGGCAACACTAAATCGGCCCTAGTGTGTGAATGTGAGTGTAAATGTTGTCTGTTTATCTGTGTTGGCCCTGCGATGAGGTGGCGACTTGTCCAGGGTGTACCACGCCTTCCGCCCGAATGCAGCTGAGATAGGCTACAGACCCCCCCCCCCCCACCCGCGACCCCGAAAGGGGCAAGCGGTAGAAAATGAATGGATGGATGGATGTTAGTGCACCAGTCGATGAAAATGAGCAAACTACATAAATAATAGGGCTGTGAATCTTTGGGTGTCCCATGATTCGATTCAAAATCGATTCTTGGGTCACGATTTGATTCAAAATCGATTTTTTTTTTTAAAATTTTAATGAAAACAATATACAACAATACCATAATAATGCAATACAATTTCAAAACCAAACCTGACCCAGCAACATTCAGAATAGCAATAAACAGAGCAATTGAGAGCAATTGAGGACACACAAACATGACACAGAACAATCTAAAAGTAGTGAGACAAAAATTAATATTATCAACAACAGTATCAATATTAGTAACAATTTCAACATAGCAGTGATTAAAAATCCCTCATTGATATTATCATTACAAACATTAATACAAAAAAAAAGTACAATGAACATTAGTGTCACAGTGGCTTACACTTGCATCGCATCTCATAAACTAAATGTCTAATGTTAATGTTAATGAGGGATTTTTAATCACTGCTATGTTGAAATTGTAACTAGTATTGATACTGTTGTTGATAATATTCATTTTTGTTTCACTACTTTTGGTTTGTTCTGTGTCGTGTTTGTGTCTCCTCTCAATTGCTCTGTTTATTGCAGTTCTGAGTGTTGCTGGGTCGGGTTTGGTTATGGAATTGGATTGCATTGTTATGGTATTGCTGTGTATTGTTTTGTTGGATTGATTAATTAAAAAAAATAATAAATAATAAAAATAAAAATAAAAATCGATTTTTAAAAAATGAGAATCGATTCTGAATCGCACAACGTGAGAATCGCGATTCGAATTCGAATCGATTTTTTCCCACACCCCTAATAAATAACATCCTGTAATTTGATTTTGATATAATTTTTTTGTCTTGATAGATTGAAAATTATCACATAATTTATTCAGAAAGTATAAATAACGACAAAAAAAAGATAGAATACTATAAACCGCAATACGTAAGTGTAAAAAAAAACACAAAAAAAACACAGTGTGTGAATGTGTGTGTGAATGGGTAAATGTGGAAGTACTGTCAAAGCGCTTTGAGTACCTTGAAGGTAGAAAAGCGCTATACAAGTATAACCCATTTATCATTTATTTATTATGATTTGCACATTTTCAGAACGTGCTTGTTCTACTTTTAAACAAAGAAAACAATCTAAAGTTGTCTTTATTTTTAAGTTATCGTGCCGTGATTTTACCAGTCCGGCCCACTTGGGAGTAGATCTTTCTCCATGTGGCCCCCGATCTAAAATGAGAGTTTGACACCCCTGCTTTGAACTGTTCTTTTGTCCGCAATTATTTTGTGTTTACACGCAAACCACACTTTTTCCACCTAGGTGGAGGGAGGCCTGCGCTCCATTGAGAGTCGTTTTACTTGGAAATTGGTTTCTCAAAGCAAAAATGTTCAATGCTGACTGCTGTGGAATGTGCGTGCAGCTCTGGGAGATAAAGCAATAACTATATATACATTTAAAATAAACAAAACAAGACAGCTCAGCTAACCCAGATCCTTTTTTTCAAAGAGTGGGAATCAAAGCGAAAGCAGCTACATTCACATTAAGTGGGAAGAATGTAACGCTGAACTCTAAATTACAGGCATTGCAATGTTGTCTGGTTACTCAGCAATCTATCAGTCACACAGGGAGTGAGCACGGGAGGGACAAGAAGGGGTTGGGCAGCGATGGGGGGGTTAGACATGGAGCAGACAGGCGCCAGTCACAGCAGGATCAAAGCGGGAGAAAAAGTACCTCGGGGAAAGCAACGGTTAACTACATTTAACCAATTGTCCCACAGACAGTCAGTGTACTGCTGTGGGCAAACAAAAAACAGTTCCCATGAGATGGAAAAAAACATGCCGTATTAGGTTTCCCTGAAAATGATTTGACTTGATTTGAAGTGCTGCAAAGCCTCGTTTGGACGGGCCTCTTTAATGGACCTCTTCAACTTGATTTGGGGTTTTAGTACTCATGTCTTTCAAAAGGATGGTCGACAAAGAACACAATAGGTTGAAATACAGCCAATACACAGCCATAGATAATTTGATTACCACAAGGCCAGGAGGTAGAAACTTACATAATAACTCTTCTGTGTATAAATGTACTGTAAATAACATCCTACTTTAATGAAACACATATTTTACAACCATGATTTTATTTTTTCGTGTCAGTTTTTTGGGTAAGTCTGCACATTTACAAGAAATAAGAGCAAAACATTGTCTTTTCATAGAATCAGACAAACACTTGATTGAACAGCTCAGTTATATCCCTCTTTGTTGGTTGTTGTAGGGAGCACTGACAAATTAACTTTCCTGTGGAGTTAAAGCAGGGCTGAGGAACCTAAGACCCCGTGGGCCAAAAAAGACTCAAGTGAGAGCATTTAATCCTGCCCACTGTACAGTTCTGAAAACCTCAGAGGAAATATGGGCATAATACATACTAAGAAACATTTGTTGGTAACAGGCCCTGATACAAAAAAGGTCCCCCAACTGCTTGTGTTAAAGTGACAGCTGAAGGAGTCAACAAAAGCCAAATAGACACAACATATACGATCTGGAATATCATAAATCCCTAGAAACATTTTGAGTACCCTCTGTGGTCTTACCCCTTCAGAAATATTTTTAGAGTGGCCAAGTTTTGTTTCAAAACAAAGGCAGTATTTTCTAAGTAAGCCACCAGCGCTTTCCAAGAGGCGTCCATCAAGGTTTTCTAACTTGTTTACTGGGAAGCCACTATTCGGCTATGACGTCATTCCAAAAAATTTTTTCCAGAAAACAATCATACTTTACTTAAAAAACAAAAAAGTATCAGTACTGAGATGCAGTATTGGCTAGTAGTAACATCTCTGCTCTGGGAGAAACTACAAGGAGCAAAATTAGTTTTTAAAGTCACACTATTTCCAGATTGACAATCCAATAAAAAAAATAACCCTTTTAGCAAAGTTAACAATGCCATGAAACTGCAGGATTTAAATGAGCGAAATGTGCTCCATGCATGTGATAACATTATTACAGCAGACCAACGTCCATCAAGTGGTACAGTTTGGTTTGGTTTACCACAGTAGGGTTTGGAATGGTAAACCCTAGAGTGGACTGTGTCTTAACTAGGCCAGGGGTTCCCAAAGTGTGGAAAAGTGAGCCTCCCTTCCAAAAAAATAACACTGGCCCCTCACATAGTCCTGGATAAAAAAATTGGTAGTGTATTTTGTGGAAAAACTGACACAAAAAATATTTTAAAGTATTTTAACTGAATTGTTTCGGTCAGACATATTAAGTGTTTGTCTGTAAGTATTTTGGACCTATTGTATATCAGCTGTTTAAGTGTAATGTACATAGTTGTATATTTAACCGTCATATTTGGAGGTGTTTAAAATCACTATGTAAAAGGATGTATGCTAACCAATAGCACATGCATGGGATTTTGTATTTAAATCAGCGTCTGGCTAGAACATTTGTTTAAATGCATTTTGTTTATGTTAAATGTCATGGGGACATTATTTTGTATGATATGCTTTATTTCTGTACGTTCAATTGTATGGCGCTTCAAAGTAAAGGCTCTTAAATATAAGTCCAATAATTTTGAATTTGCGTAGAAAAACCTATGGTTTCTGCAATGTTCAATAAACCTGGCACACTTTTAATTATTTGCACTACTATACCTCAAATTTAAACTTTAAATTAAATATTGACAATTTTGAGTTTCCACAATTTGGGCCGTTGCTTGTCATTAGGGGTGATGGTGGGTGGCCTAACCAAACCAGTTGAGAACCACTGATATAGAGGATCTTTAAGGAGCGTTTTTTTGCAGTGCATCCTTAAGAAAACTTTCCCCAGAGTTTTGGCAGTATGTTCTTAAAAACAGCAGGACACTCCCGAGGACATAAGTCTTTAAAAACAGTAAAGCACTTCTGTGATAAAGCTAGAAGATCTTTGACTGGTGTTTATGTAGCAGGTCCTTGAAAACAACAGATGCTTCTATTATATTTACACATAACCAAAAACCGGGAAAGAGGCCGTGTGAATGGGGCAACTATAGACAAACTCAGAAATTATAAATCTAAGATTTATTTCTATGATAATAGTTGTTTCCCTTTGAAATGTTGCACTATGCAAAATGTTTCCACCCAGAGTGTCCCTTTACCCAACAATACCCTCGGGTACAATACACTCGGTCTGCAGATATCATGGACAATGTGGTATATATATGTTTGATATTTAAATAGATGTATTTTAATGAAATGTATCCTAAATATGTCTTCTCCCATTAGATGTTTGCATGCCTTTTTGTTGGTGGTGAAAAAAACACATTTTCAAAGAGTGCATAAGGCTGCAACAATTAATTGGTTAATTTAATTAAAAAAAAGCTTTGATTTATATTATGTTGCTGGGATTATTTTTTTAATGTAGGCAACTAATAAATAAAATATTTAATTAATACACAAACATAGTTTCTGCACAGCGGCTGCAATAGAGCACACATGAGAGTGGTGGTGTGTGGGTGCCGTGATCAACCTTTTTTTAAATAAATGCACACACGTGGAAAGTGCAATTTCAATGTTGATGAAGTGCGTTTATTAGAAAAATTATGGAAGAAAATGGCAAACAGAGAAATTGTCTTCCCTAAAATATGTTTATGAAGTATATTTTGTTTGATTACTCAATGAATCAAACAAACTAATCGATTACTAAAATAATCGTTAGCTGGAGACCTTGCAGAGATTGTACAAAGCAGGGCTATTCAACTGGTGGCCCAGGAATAACACCAGACTGGGTTCAAAAACTTTGACTGGGCTAACATTTTTGCAGCAGATTCATAAAAACAAGCTTATTTTTGACAGGCTTTTTTTGCAGTAGGTCCTTAAAAACTGCAGATTTTCAGGAATATACAAATCAAGATAAGAATTCATGCTGAGAGCAGAGTTGAGATGGCCCTCGTACCCCCATGCAACTCAGGGATGTGGGTTGGTTGCCAAGCATGCCGCATGGAGTCACCTTCTTCCCAATGCCCCAATCCACCATGAAACATTTTAGGCGAACCATCAGATCAAAGTTTGCGCCATGCCATGCCCACTACCTAAGGCGTAGGCAAAATTCTTCAAAATGTATCATTGTCATAGTAGTATCGACTAGATACGCTATTGTATGTGGTATCATTACAGTGGATGTTAGGTGTAGATCCGCCAATGGCGTGTGTTTATATTGTACGTGGTATCAATACAGTGGATGTTAGGTGTAGATCCGCTAATGGCGTTTGTTTCTATTGTAGCGTCCCGGAAGAGTTGGTGCTGCAGGGAATTCAGGGAATTTGTTCTGTAGTGTTTATGTTGTGTTGCGGTGCAAATATTCTTCCAAAATGTGTTTGTCGTTGTTGTTTAGCGTGGTTTCACTATATGGCACATATTTATGACAGTGTTGGTATTATTCATACTGCTACCCTCAGTGTGACATCAATGGCTGTTGGATAAGTATGCACTTCATTCGCTCGTTTGCTATAGTGAAGATCATTGCGTCATTAGTTCATTATTGGGCACAATGAAATCTTGATTAGACTTTGTTAATAATAGACTATATATTTGGTGACTTTAATTTTACGTAAAACTGGCCAAACTCGCCACAAAATTTTAAGACAACAAGATGGATTGGCGCCTATGGTAAAAATATCGATGTAATCATAGTAGTATCGACTAGATACGCTATTGTACGTGGTATTATTACAGTGGATGTTAGGTGTAGATCCACCAATGGCGTTTGTTTATATTGTAGCTTCCTGGAAGAGTTGGTGCTGCAGGGAATTTGTTCTGTAGTGTTTATGTTGTGTTGCGGTGCAAATATTCTTCCAATATGTGTTTGTCGTTGTTGTTTAGCATGGTTTCACTATATGGCACATGTTTATGACAGTGTTGGCATTGTTCATACTGCCGCCCTTAGTGTGACATGTATGGCTGTTGGATAAGTATGCACTTCATTCGCTCCTGTGTTAAAGTTAAGATCATTGCGTCATTAGTTCATTGTTGGGCACAATAACATCTTGAATGTATGGCTGTTGGATAAGTATGCACTTCATTCGCTCCTGTGTTAAAGTTAAGATCATTGCGTCATTAGTTCATTGTTGGGCACAATAACATCTTGAATAGACTTTGTTAATAACAGACTACATATTTGGTAACTTTACTGTTATGTACACTACCGTTCAAAAGTTTGGGGTCAACCAAACAATTTTGTGGAATAGCCTTCATTTCTAAGAACAAGAATAGACTGTCGAGTTTCAGATGAAAGTTCTCTTTTTCTGGTCATTTTGAGCGTTTAATTGACCCCACAAATGTGATGCTCCAGAAACTCAATCTGCTCAAAGGAAGGTCAGTTTTGTAGCTTCTGTAACGAGCTAAACTGTTTTCAGATGTGTGAACATGATTCCACAAGGGTTTTCTAATCATCAATTAGCCTTCTGAGCCAATGAGCAAACACATTGTACCATTAGAACACTGGAGTGATAGTTTCTGGAAATGGGCCTCTATACACCTATGTAGATATTGCACCAAAAACCAGACATTTGCAGCTAGAATAGTCATTTACCACATTAGCAATGTATAGAGTGTATTTCTTTAAAGTTAAGACTAGTTTAAAGTTATCTTCATTGAAAAGTACAGTGCTTTTCCTTCAAAAATAAGGACATTTCAATGTGACCCCAAACTTTTGAACAGTAGTGTAAAACGGGCCAAACTCGCCACAAAATTAACGACAACAACATTGATTGGCGCCAATGGACCCGTCAGCGATCCTGTCCTGTCTCCCTGTAATGTTTGTCTACTCTTCAATGGGATTGTACTGCAAATCTTAATTTTCCCTCTGGGATTATTATAAGTATTTCTGATTCTGATTCTGTTATAGAGTAATAATGCAAAACGAAGATGTTAAGTGGAAGGCCATGTAGAGAACAAGGAGAAATATACATTATTTATTCATCTAAATAAACTTCCCCTGGTTTGGGGTGTGTACATGAAGAGCCTGCCCTGTCAGAGACAGGGGGCGGAGCCATGGGGGTCCACTACAGAAGAGGGCATGTAGCATGATAATAGGGAAACTTCTAGGCACGTCACTGTGAGAGGACTTCAGTAGCGGTAAACAGTCGTCAACATTTGACTCTTTTGGCTAGACGAGACAAGCAAAACAGCGACCGGGGGAGCGCGGAGGGATATTTGGGTTGTATGGCACCTCAGTTGTGCGTCATGAATCCTGCGCAAGGATCGCCACCCTCGGCCTCCGCACCGGAGGACGCCTCCGCACCGGAGCGGCTCGACCCGTCACCTGTCACCAGATGTAAAGGCACACGAGTGGATCTGCCCTTTAGTGTGGAATCGCTCATATCTGTGGACAGGACGCAGGCAAGAACTCTGCGATTGACGGAGCCCAGCAGAGGATGCGTGAGGATAGAGGAGACTCCGACAGTGGAACTTAAAACCGAGGATGTGGACGTCAACGACACGGAGA
Source organism: Entelurus aequoreus (assembly GCF_033978785.1). Taxonomy (NCBI): domain Eukaryota; kingdom Metazoa; phylum Chordata; class Actinopteri; order Syngnathiformes; family Syngnathidae; genus Entelurus; species Entelurus aequoreus. Next base: position 17,762,237 of record NC_084739.1, read on the forward strand.
GAACCCACTGGCTCCAGTCTTCACCTCCTAGTGAGTCATGTTTGCTATCGAATCCAAGATGTGGGCGAAAGTTTTACTGGCAATGGGGAACATTTTTTGCAGTGATGCAAAAATGCATCAATTTTACTAATATTTTGACACTTTTATGTGCATGGCTACTAAATTAAGTGGCAAGAATATTCGGAGACATACTGCAACCAAACATATTCTTAAATCAATTACTATATATTTGACTAGATATGCATTGTAAAACGCGTGTTCTCCCAATACAACTGTTTGGTTGCCAATATGTGCACGTATAATAAATGTGAATATAATTTCAGTAACAAAAGTTGCAGAAGATAATGAATGATGTCTTTGCAGGACTCCCCAGCCCGACACATTGCAATCTGCGCAAACACAAGAACAATAGGAAACCCAGAACTCCCTTTACGAGCTCTCAGCTGCTGTCCCTGGAGAGAAAGTTCCGTCAGAAACAATATCTCTCCATCGCAGAGAGAGCGGAGTTCTCCAGCTCACTCAGCCTCACAGAGACCCAAGTCAAGATTTGGTTTCAGAACCGCCGGGCCAAGGCCAAAAGACTGCAAGAAGCCGAGCTGGAGAAGCTCAAGCTGGCCGCCAAGCCTCTGCTGCCGGCCTTCGCGTTCCCCTTCCCGCTGAGCGCACCGATGGGCGCCCCGGCCCTCTACGGCCCTCGGCCCGCCTTGCACGCACCAGGACTATTCGGTGGACCTTACGGGATGTACTACTTGTCTTAACCTTTTTTAAAAGACGTGTTGTGTGAGACATGCTGCCTTAAAAATGTCCATAAAAGTCTCTTTTAAATGAAGAAATATGTGAGGATATTTATTTAGTAACAAATAATCTATTCATTTCTTTAATAAATATATTAGTTAAATTATCCATTAAAATGCACAATTGGCCTTTAAAAAATCTAACGAAAAAAGACCCAAATTAGTTTTCAAATTAAAATTACACTAATTGTAAAGCCTGCAAAAAAAGAAATTGCAACAATTCATTCCAATAATAAGTGTAGAAAATGGATGGATGGATGGAATAATAAAAAAAATAAATTATAAACTGAGGATATAAACTTACTGGGTTTATTGTAAACACTTTGACAGGATTTATGTATAAAGTATAAAAGCCAAAAAAAAATTACGTGACATTCCTAATCCAAAGATATAACAACCATTCCAATTACATTAATTTTTTTCAAATAGTCAATACATTTGTCAATACAAGAACTTATTTTACCAATGCAGTTGATTTTTCCACATTGATAAAAATAATGAAATATTTCTACATCTTTGAATTTAAATTAAAACGGACCTCAAGTTGTTTTTTGACTTTGCACAGATGCTTAAAAAGCTCTCACAAGACAGGAAGCTATATAGCAACATGTGTAAATAAAAGTTGATGTATTTTATATTCAGTGAGTGAATTTGCATCTGTTAATGTGTGAATTACCGCCCTGAGATCGGTAGGTTGGAGTTCAAATCCCAGCCGAGTCATACCAAAGACTATAAAAATGGGACCCATAACCTCCCTGCTTGGCACTCAGCAACAAAGGGTTGGAGTTGGGGGTTAAATCACCAAAAATGATTCCCGGGCGCGGCGCCGCTGCTGCCCACTGCTCCCCAAGGGGATGGGACAAATGCACACACATCTAGTGTGTGTGTGACAATCATTGGTACTTTAATCTTTAATCTTTTAATTATATATTTGTTGACAGATGGGGAAAAAAAACATTTTGGAAAATTAAACTCTATTACGGAAATATTAAAGTTTGTGTTGTGTTGTTTTCAAAAGTCATAAACATTGCGTCTTCTTCTGCCACACATGAATGAGAGGCTATCAAAATGAGGCTATCTTAACTTTATTTATTGTAATTTTTTAGGTGAATTAAACAAAATTTGGTATTGCAAAGGCAAACCTTTTATAGGTTTTATTTCCTCCTTCCTCTGTGACCTTTGAAGCCTCGGATGGAGCCGTGTCCAAAGCACACATTAGATGGCACCCTATGGAAAAAAACATTGTTAAAAATGTAATCAATATTTACCGGTAAGCAGATTTAGCTCATATGAGCCTAAACTTCATCCCAAAACAAAATTCTTAAACAAACCTGTAGGAGTATCGTGGTTTCAAGGAATCACCGTGGTGTGTGTTTGTGTTGTGGACCGCGGGAAAAATATCTGCCTGCTCTTCAGCCGAGGCACATTTTTCAGTTAATTCAACTTCTGCTGTGGAAACTAGCATCTCCATGGATTCCTCTTGCTCGCCTTGTTTGGACTTATTATCGCCACACAAAACCTCACTGCCGTCGTCCACTACCTCCATTGCTGTGTCTGTCTGCTGCTGATGTTTTGACTCTCGAAGTCTAATAAGAGAGAGAAATATTAGTAACACTCATAGACCTCCACTAAATTTGTATTTGATGTGGCTAAACAACTCAAGTTAAAATGTGACTAGTACAGTAAAAAGGTATGGAATATTATTAGCCCGTCATATGTCAACACGTATGTTAATTAATGTTTGGAGTGGCTGAACCTATTTTGTTAATAACTGTGCCATAAACAGGCCATGAAGAAAAGTTAGTTAGTTTATTATTTATTCGGTCTGTGGTCAATAAAATAAACAAACAGTTTTACATCCATGAATTCATAAATTGACAATTTTACAGACCGAAAGGGTTTAGGCTGAAGTTGAGCACTTATTTCGCCTAACCCTAAACATTAAGCCCCAAACATAAACGTACCAAGTCTACCAATTTATAATGAAGATTTGCTGCCATCTATTGAGAAAATTACATAAATGCAGTCTCACCCCTTGTCTCTTTTGGGTTTGTCAAATCTGAAGTCTGGAGGATACTTGTGAATTCGTACAAGGTGGTCCTTCCTGAGTATGCTCGTCCTGAATGTGTGTTCACATCCCTCCACCAAACACTGGTACTGTTAATTATGAAGTAATCATGGACAGTGACACACAAGCATGTACTTCACATGGCATCCTAATAAAGTTTCAGAAAAGGGAACTAGGTGGGTTTTCATATGTATCATACCATATCTTGCCGCTGCGCAAGGATCATGAAGAGAGAGTCATGCCACTCCTGAATGTGAATATCCAGGAGCCGGGAGGTGGGCAGAGAGCGTCGGCAGGAGCAGCAAACGTGTCTATGCAAGGAGTTGTAGTGGTGTTCATACTCCTCCAAAGTGTTGTGGGTGGCGTTGCATCCAGAGATGTGACAGGCAAACTCTGACACACTGTGAAGAAGAACAAGAGACAAATACTATTGAGCATCTAAAATTAAGGTACAAGCTGTTATTCCTAAATCGTAAATTACATATTTAATGTGGGAAGCATCTTAAAGGGGACCTATTATGCAAAACCAACTTTTCTTACCTATTGGTAGTTCTGGGCGATATATCGGTTTTATCAATAAATTTGAGTTTTTTGTTGCAGACGATTTAAAAAATAAAGAATCAATGTTTCCCTCTACTTGCTCCGGCATACTTTTCCATCCCTTGAGCTTCCGTAGCCCTTGTCCGCCCCCTCACTTCTTTAACGGAGATTCACACACCAAGCAAAACATTGGACGTTTGTTCCAAAGAAAAGAAAAGTGCCGTCAGTGCTTTAGAATTGCGGCAACAGGCGTGAAACAAGTGACTGCACGCTGCAAATTTCCTTTAAAAAAGACAAAAGCACAACAAACTTGTTTCCTGGCAACTTTTGATGAGGCAAACAAGACCGCAATACCAAACAATCTCCACCTAAGATAAGAAGCACCTTACTGTGTTGAAATAATTTACACAAGGTACCAAGTATGATGAGAAAGGAGAACAATGTACAGAGCAATCACTAAAGCAGTCGCTCTGCACATCTAAACCAAACAGCCTGTATGTGCGTGTGCTGCTACAAAACTATCTTGAAATTATAACGCATTTATTCATCAATATAGTGATATTTTACAAAGGCAATAAAGTGTACATTGTCTTTCACATCAGCAGACACTAACAAGGAGCCCATGATACTTCATGGAAAAGCCTGCATTTATCAACCTACTAAAACTCAATATTTTACCTTATTATCTATTTACATACAATGTACAATACATATTTGTAATATATACAGAATTATTTTATAAGAAGTTTAAATTTTACACTTTGTTGATATGATTCATTTTTATTACCATTTATGATTATTGGTATCTATTGATTTATTGGAGTTTATTTGCTTGCAGTGTGCAATGCTATGTTGTTATTTACTAAAGTATTTTATTCAAGGCAAAAGTTTTAAGTTTGCACTTTATTAATCTCAATGTTGGAGATTATTATTTATTTGCCTGCAATGTGCAATGCTACATTTTTGTTTGCAAAAGTATTTTATTCAAGACAGAAGTACTGCCTCCTAAAGGAAGCGCTTAATTTAGTTCTTTGAAAAGTATTGCATAAAACTACAATTTTTATCTGGTATAAAAATAACAACAATATTCAAATTAGAATGTTGCCAAGAGTAAGATTAAGTGTATTTTCAAACAACTATATTTTGATCAAATAAAAGCAAAACTTGTTTTGAATTTATTGGTTTCTTTAAAAAAAGAAGGAAAAAAAATTGGATATCAAATTTTCTTACAAAAAATCTGAGATGTTATTTTTAGGCCAAATCGCCTAGGCGGACCTATTAGTATGAGCTGTTTTGTATTTGGGAAATGCATTAATCTCAAACATTTGAAATCAAACCGCCAAGGCATTGTGGAGATATTTATAAAATAATCTTGCCTTCCTTTTTACTTCCAACAAATGAGCTGTTTGGAATTTGCTTCTTTTGTGACCAGTTTTGCCGTGTGTGACGTCAGCGGATTATCCACATATAGTAGAAATGTACCCAGAGTGCCATGCGCGCGTCCGCCATTGTAGTCCGCGCTGTAGTCAATAGGATACTTCTTTTTGTATCCTCTTTTTGTGGGGCAGACTGGCTCGTAAATGCACATGCATGCTCCTCTCTTGCCATTTCGAATACAAAGTAGCGTATAGTTTGAACTTATAATATCCGTCAGTAGACTTGCGATGGAAGCCCTAAAAACTACCAGTACAACAAAGATGGGGGAGAGAAGATACAGTTGAAGTGGAGGTGTTTTGTCTTGTTTGTTGAATTTATTAATATATGTAAAACCAGTGTTTAAGTTCACTTTGGAATTCAACAGTGAGGTGCACTTCCTCCTTTAGACAGCAGGAGGTAGCATTGCCTAGTTTACAGTAATGTCCATGATAGCACTGCACAACAAGGAGTTCCTTTCAAGTCTACTTTAAGCTAGTTCGGTCATTGATTGATTGATTGATTGATTGATTGATTGATTGAGACTTTTATTAGTAGGTTGCACAGTGAAGTACATATTCCGTACAATTGACCACTAAATGGTAACACCCGAATAAGTTTTTCAACTTGTTTAAGTCGGGGTCCACTTAAATTGATTCATGATACAGATATATACTATCATCATAATACAGTCATCACACAAGATAATCACATTGAATTATTTACATTATTTACAATCAGGGGGGTTGGGGGGGGTTGGATATGGACAGCAAGTAGTGGACAGAGAGAGAGAGAGAGAGAGAGGGAGAGAGAAAGAGAGAGAGAGAGAGAGAGAGAGAGAGAGAGAGAGAGAGAGAGAGAGAGAGAGAGAGAGAGATCAGAAGGCATAAGAAAAAGTATCTGCGTTTGATTGTTTACATTTGATTATTAGCAATCCGGGGAGGGTGTTAGTTTAGGGTTGTAGCTGCCTGGAGGTGAACTTTTATTGCGGTTTTGAAGGAGGATAGAGATGCCCTTTCTTTTACACCTGTTGGGAGCGCATTCCACATTGATGTGGCATAGAAAGAGAATGAGTTAAGACCTTTGTTAGTTCGGAATCTGGGTTTAACGTGGTTAGTGGAGCTCCCCCTGGTGTTGTGGTTATGGCGGTCATTTACGCTAAGGAAGTAGTTTGACATGTACTTCGGTATCAGGGAGGTGTAGTGGATTTTATAGACTAGGCTCAGTGCAAGTTGTTTAACTCTGTCCTCCACCTTGAGCCAGCCCACTTTGGAGAAGTGGGTAGGAGTGAGGTGGGATCTGGGGTGGAGGTCTAGAAGTAACCTGACTAGCTTGTTCTGGGATGTTTGGAGTTTAGATTTGGGGGTTTTGGAGGTGCTAGGGTACCAGGAGGTGCATGCGTAATCGAAAAAGGGTTGAACGAGAGTTCCCGCCAGAATCCTCATGGTGCTTTTGTTGACCAGAGAGGAGATTCTGTAGAGAAATCTCGTTCGTTGGTTAACCTTTTTGATTACCTTGGTTGCCATTTTATCACAGGAAAGGTTAGCCTCTAGAATGGAACCTAGGTAGGTGACCTCATCTTTCCTGGTGATAACAGTGTCACCCACTTTTATAGTGAAGTCATTGACTTTCTTAAGGTTGATGTGGGACCCAAACAGGATGGATTCAGTTTTACCCAAGTGTATGGATAGCTTGTTGTCAGCGAGCCAGGTGCAAGTTCTACAGAGCTCAGCACTGAGGATTTTCTCCACCTGTGACTTGTCCTTGTCGGATACCAGCAGGGCAGAGTCATCTGTGACGATCGCAAACGTTTTCATCTGCTCGAAACTCATGCCAAACAAAGTATCATCGGTATGTATTGTTGAGTAGTATGCTAATATTGAATTGAGTTGTATTATTTGTTGGTTGTGATGTAATTTGGGACATTTTATGGTCAAAAGTCAGTCATGCTAATTTTCGTAATTCATACAGTGAAGTGAATGTTAGCATAGTAAGCTAGTTTGCTGTAGAGCACTTAAATTACATATTTTGTGGTGTTTATTTATCCATTTAAGTTCAATACACAGCATAATGCATGTTTTATTGTAGTGGGCTTGTGTGTGTGTAATTGGCTGTGTATGCATGTCTGTAATGTAAGCATCCTTCTGCTTGTATGTTTTCAGTTTTACCCTTTTTACGGTCAATAAACCTGTGGACAAGAAGACGTTTTTCAGAGTGTTTGATCAAGAAAAGGTGTTAGGGTAAAGCCAAGATATTTCTACATATCGAGGGCGGCACAGGAGGCATGTGAAAAACCCGCCCACAAAACGGCTCATCAGAAAGCAACTTGAAAATGGTCTGTAAAACATAATCTATGCAATTTTTTGACCCAAGAACCACTGTTATGGTGCTTTACAGAGAGTAAATGGGACAATGAAAAAGGAGGATTACCTACAAACTCTTCAAGACAACCTAATATCATCAGCCCGGAGGTTGGGTCTTGGACGCAGTTGGGTGTTCCAACAGGACAATGACCCCAAACACACGTTAAAAGTGGTAAAGGAATGGCTAAATCAGGCTACAATAACGGTTTTAGAATGGCTTTCCCAAAGTCCTGACTTAAAACGTGTGGACAATGCTGAAGAAACAAGTCTATGTCAGAAAACCAACAAATGTAGCTGAACTGCACCAATTTTGTCAAGAGGAGTGGTCAAAAATTCAACCAGAAGCTTGTGGATGGCTACCAAAGCGCCTTATTGCAGTGAAACTTGCCCTGGGACATGTAACTAAATATTAACATTGCTGTATGTATACTTTGGTCACATTTTCAGTAGACCCATAATAAGTTCATAAAAGAACCAAACTTCATGAATGTTTTTTTTTTTTTTTTTTACCAACAAGTATGTGCTCCAATCACTCTATCACAAAAAAAATAAAGAGTTGTAAAATTATTGGAAACTCCAGACAGCCATGACATTGTTCTTTACAAGTGTATGTAAACTTTTGATCGTGACTGTATGTAGACCACAATGAAGTGTTTTAAATGTAGCAAAAAGATCATAATATGACAGATTAAAGCTGCATGTAAGGCTGGGCAATATATGGAATATACTCGATATATCACGGGTTTGTCTCTGTGCGATATAGAAAATTACTATATCGTGATATTCGAGTATACGTTCTCACGCAGTTGCTTTTAGCTGCGGGCATTACACTTCAGGCTTTTCTCACTCTTTCTTGTCTCTCCTTCTCACAGAGAGATAAAACAAGCGCACCTTCTTCATACGTCACAAACTGTCACGCGTGCAACGTCATACGCTCTCGCAGAGCAGAGAGGTAGCAGAATGGTTAACGTTAGGTGGGATATTAGTGGAGTGGTGCGAGTGGTAATACGAGAGAGAGAAGGTGCAAATCTGGTAACAAATGAAGGAAGAAGAATTCATTCACAAGAAAAACAGCACAGGGTCCATCGTCTGGCAGTGGTTTGGCTTCAAGCGGGAAGATGTTGAACAAACAACAGTAATATGTCAAGTATGCGGCAAAAGCATTGCTACAAAAAGTAGCATTACTGCTAATGTGTAGCATCATTTGAAAAGTCACCCGCTAGAAAATGAAGACTGCTTGAAACTGAGCATGTCAAAATCTCGGCCGGTGCCACACCAACAAAATGCCCAAGCAACCATTTCCACATCAACAACATATGAAAAAAATAGTCAACAACAGAAGGAGATAACGTCCGCAGGAACCTACCACATAGCGAAGGACATACACTATTTGATTTCCTAATATGCAGCTCATTTATATTTGACAGTTATTGAAATATCTTGTGTGAAATCATGCACAAAAGTGCACTTTATTTGTTTTTAACTATTGTAGTGGTGTTCTGTACAAAAAGTGCACTTTAATTTAGTGTTGTTTTAATATGTCATCTTAGTAGGGCTGGGCGATATATCGATATACCCGATATATCGCGGGTTTGTCTCTGTGCGATATAGAAAATGACTTTATTGTGATATTCGAGTATATGTTCTCACGCAGTTGCTTTTAGCTGTGGGCATTACACTACAGGCTTTTTTCACTCTTTCATGTCTCTCCTTCTCACAGAGAGCAAGCGCACCTTCTTACATACGTCACATAAGTATTCGCCCTCGCGAAGCAAAGAGGTAGCAGCATGGGTAACGTTAGCTGTGGTGCGAGTGGTAATACGAGAGAAAGAAGGTGCAAGTCTGGTAACAATTGAAGGAGGAATTAATTCCCAAGAAAAACAGCACGGGGTGCATCGCCTGCCGGTGGTTTGGCTTCAAGTGGGAATATGTCGAACAGACAACCGTAATTTGTCAAGTGTGGGACAAAAGTGTTGCTACAAAAAGTAGCATTACTGCTAATATGTAGCATCATTTGAAAAGTCACCCGCTAGAGAATGAAGAGTGCTTACCCCGCATGTCAACATCTCCGTTCTGTGCCACACCAACAAAATGCAGAGGCAACCATTTCCAGATCAACACCGTATGAAAAAAATAGTGAACAACAGAAGGAGATAACGTCTGCAGTAACCTACCACATAGCGATTTGATTTCCTATTATGCAGCTAATTTTTATTTGACAGTTATTGAAATACCTTGTGTGACATCATGTACAAAAGTGCACTTTATTTGTTTTAAACTATTGTAGTGGCGTTTTGTACAAAAAGCGCACTTTAATTTAGTGTTGTTTTGATATGTCATCTTAGTGACATCATGCACAAAAGTGCACTCATAGATTGTTTTAAAATGTCTCTGACAATCTTGCACTTTCTGTTTTGAAATGACATGAATGTTTGTGCCACTGCTTTGAAATGACATGAATGTTTGTGCCACTGCTTAATAACTGTTTAATAAATACAGTTTTGTAAACTGACTTAGTTGTGATTTCCCTCTCTGCATGAAAGTTTAAAATGAGCATATATTAATGCAGTATGAACAAGGTTTTTTTAATGTAGACACATAGAATCATCGTACTGCTGTGATTATATGCATCAAGTGTTAATTCAAGGCTAAGGCAAAATATCGAGATATATATCGTGTATCGTGACATGGCCTAAAAATATCGAGATATTAATAAAAGGTCCTATCGCCCAGCCGTAGCTCCATGTCTATCAGATTAATAATGAATTCAGGTATACATAAATATTACAAGTATGCATGTATATATCTTGCATTTAAACATGCCAGCAAGCGAAGTAACCTAAGTCTGTGCTCAATTGTCACCTGAGAGTTGCTTTGTCTTCTTGTGTCTCTGAAATATAAAGGTCTTGAAGGTACATGTGTCTTTCCACGTCACCATCCTGCAATAATAGTTCGTCGTGAGAAGAAAGTAGAAACGTAGCAGGCTTGTAAGTCAACGTTAGTGTTTATGTTGTCACTACCTCAAACAGTTCATGGTCCTTAGGAAGATAGATGAGCCGAGGGCTGAAGTTAAAGGGGTTTTCCTCATCTTGCAGAATGGTTTCCGTCGCGCAGTCTTCACTCTGACATTCCCCTAAAACATATAACCTTGATGGAACGACTTCTGGCTTTGCCATTACCGTGTGTCGTCGTTCTTGTACTCTAAAATGGCAAAAGTGTAGTACAGTAGTGTTTTGGTTCGCAGCCGTACGTGTCGCGGGTTGATTACGTAGAGAGCAAACATCCATGAAATTGGAAAATGGCGCCATCTATCGATCAGGGTGAAATTAAGCTAGGAGTAGCAAGAGCTCGCTAACAACCTCGGTAATAGTTTTATACGTAGTGATGCCACAAATAATTATGAAATTTGTTGTTTAGTTATTCTCTAATATAGCTATCGTTAAAATAGATAACTTAATAATCAAATGTGTAGCACTCGGCCGTCTTACATGGATTTTGTATTTATAGAAGTGAGGTAAAGCGGCCAGCAGATGGCAGCAAACGACAACAGGTTTTTAATCTAAATTAATTGACGAGTATTTTAGTGCAATTGCTCATCATCAATGTGTACACCTGTATATATTTTTATTCCTCATCAATATGTTATTTTTAGTAGACTATATGTGCAACCTATTATCTGTGTATTCTCACATTTTAGTTGTTTAGCAAAGTAGAGAAGTTGTCCCGGAAATCATTTCCAAATCCGAATTTTGACACACTCAGAGACATACAGAATATATATGACGAAATGGCTCTGAATGTGATGTTTTTTTGTTTTTTTTGTACTTTTAGGATTTGTAAGCGTCAGAGGGTGAGTTTCGGGAAATTACAACTCAAAAGGGGCGGAGATACACAAGTCTTGGCTTTTTTCTCAGACTGTCAAGCTCACAATGACGGAGTCCACTCAAGCAACATGACCCAATTTGGATATTTGATATGGATTTTCTTCTCATCGTGGGGTATTTTTAGATTTTTATTTCTGAGTTTCTTTTTTTCTTTCTTCCTTGCATTTTTCTCATTGGAATGTTGATATTTGCAGGAAGTGTGTGGACTCTACCTCACGTGGTGAAGTATCAAATAGTGACTCCTCAGAAGCTGAAATATTCATCTCACATCATCAGTGATGATGCCACCCATCAGGTAACCTACATACTGTGTGTGTGTGTGTCTAATATATATATATATATATATATATATATATATATATATATATATATATATATATATATATATATATATATATATATATATATATATATATATATATATATATATATATATATATATATATATATATATATATATACATACATGCATATATACATACTTACACATATATATACATACATACATGCATATACATACACATATATATACATACATACATACATACATACATACATACATACATACATACATACATACATACATACATACATACATACATACATACATACATACATACGTATGTATGTATGTATGTATGTATGTATGTACAGATGATATATATGTATGTATGTATGTATGTACAGATGATATATATGTATATGCATGTATGTATATATATATATATGTGTGTGTATGTATGTATGTATGTATGTATGTATATGTATATATATGTATTATATACAGTATATATACTTATATATACATATATATGTATTATATATATATACTTTTATATATACACATATTAGGGGAGTGGGAAAAAATCGATTCGAATTCGAATCGCGATTCTCACGTTGTGCGATTCAGAATCGATTCTCATTTTTAAAAAAAAGATTTGTATTTTTTATTTTTAATGAATTATTTTTTTTGTAAAAAATGTTTTAAATTAATCAATCCAACAAAACAATACGCAGCAATACCATAACAATGCAATCCAATTCCAAAACCAAACCCGACCCAGCAACACTCAGAACTGCAATAAACAGAGCAATTGAGAGGAGACACAAACACGACACAGAACAAACCAAAAGTAGTGAAACAAAAATGAATATTATCAACAACAGTATCAATATTAGTTACAATTTCAACATAGCAGTGATTAAAAATCCCCTCATTGACATTATCATTAGACATTTATAAAAATTAAAAAAATGAACAATGGTATCATAGTGGCTTACACTTGCATCGCATCTCATAAGCTTGACAACACACTGTGTCCAATATTTTCACAAAGAAAAAATAAGTCATATTTTTGGTTCATTTAATAGTTAAAACAAATTTAAATTATTGCAATCAGTTGATAAAACATTGTCCTTTACAATTATAAAAGCTTTTTACAAAAATCTACTATGCTTGCATGTCAGCAGACTGGGGTAGATCCTGCTGAAATCCTATGTATTGAATAAATAGAGAATCGTTTTGAATCAGGAAAAAAATCGTTTTTGAATCGAGAATCGTGTTGAAATGAAAAAAATCAATTTTGAATCGAATCGTGACCCCAAGAATCGATATTGAATCGAATCGTGGGACACCCAAAGATTCACAGCCCTAATATATATATATATATATATATATATATATATATATATATATATATATATATATATATATATATATATATATATATATATATATATATATATATATATATATATATATATATATATATATATATATGTGTGTGTGTGTGTGCAACCATTAGCCTATGAAACTTCTACTGAAGCAACCTGTGTGTTGTGTGTGTTAGACATACCCTGATGTATTGGAGTATTCCCTGAGGATTGCAGGACAAAACTGCACATTGCACCTGGAGAGAAATAAGTAAGAGGGGTTTACAATTTTTCTACTTGAGCACACATTTTTTTTATAATTTGCTAATATCTCCAAATCTTACACTAAATCATTTCAGGGAGCTTATTGGAAGAACTTTCTCTGTGACACATTTTTCCGAGCGAGGCGTCCAACTAACAACAAAACCTGCTCTTGAGGTATGTGTGTGTGGTTTTTGGATATGCTTAGTTATTTAGTCTTTGATGTCCATTTGGACTCTATAATGACATTTTAATGTAGTGGTGAAAAACGTACTGTATGGCTCCTGGAGCATACATTAGCTTACTAAGATGAGTTGTTTTTTTACACTTTATCTTCCCAAGGTACAGTAGACCTACTATAAAAATGAACCTGGATATGCTTTATTGTAGTGTAGTGTAGAGCTTGTGCAGCAAAATTATTGTGACATACAACAATAATTGGCCACAAATATATAATCCACAAACTACTATAATGTATAATAATAAACATTTAATTGTTTGATGTTTTTTTTTCACAATTTCAGTATGATCGTGTGTGGACTTTTTGTGGGACGTTCCCTTAACTCTTCCCATTAAGTTGCAAGCATCCAAATATCCAAAATCTCTCTGAAAGATCGTTAACTATCATTTTCCCATATGGATGTATTATAGTCAAGAGGTGTGTCCCAACACTTTTGTCCATATGATGTATTTCTAATGTAGTGCTTTCAACACACGAGATTGCAGCATGTACTGTACTGTGTTAATCAAGTACAGGGTGTCCTGTGGCATCAATTATTGTTGTCACATTTGCGCTACAGGATTTGATAAATGGGCTGGGACCTTTGCTTCCTCAATGACCAATTTCCTTCCTCTAATGCCGACGTCTCATACAGGAAGTTGATTACTAATATGTAAGATGTATCAATGCATCTGACTATGACTCATAAAGAGCAACACATAATGTCTGATTTGAGATTATTGTATGTTTATTTGTGTTAAAATCACTCCTTTCCTGACATTCAGAACCACTGTTACTACCATGGGCACATAGTGGGAGTGGAAGACTCCTCTGCCAGCGTGGAACTGTGCTCAGGAATCAAGTAAGTATTTAGCGCTAGTCTTTCCCTTATTTTCTTCCGTTCTGTGAAAAAGATCCCACAATGGTTATTGTTTCCCTTAGCATGGCACAGCCAAATTCACTTAGGCCCATGATGACTTGCGACTGACCACTGTGACTCATGTCCAGCCTGCAAAAATAGAGACTGCTGCAGCCGTTTCCTCCATTAGGATTAATTAGATCATATGTGACGTGTCTGAGATCCAGACGTCCCTGTCTGATGCTGGTCTTGCTATTTCATGCATTGAGTTCAACTGTCGCCATCATGAAATCTTTACAACTGTAACGCTGTCTGCGATTTTCTTAAGTAAAATAAACATTCCTAACTGTCATACATACATACTATATAGAATTAAAAGGGTGTAATGGTGACTTAAGGGTGTTATTTCATGTCAAGAGGGTTCTTACAATGTTGAAAATGTATTTAGAAGGCACTAAACAATTTTTATGCCTACACTAGCAATGAAAATATTTGATTCTTCACAGAAATTATTAATCGCGAGCATTTCCGGAGCCAATTAACAGCAATAAATGAGGACTGTAATATGAAGTAAAACTACTCGTTCCTGTGATGTATTTATGAAGCGAAAATCTAATAATTGGGGCTTTATAGGTATTGCTGAGATGAATAAGTATTATGTTGTGCAGGGATTTATAACTGGATCCTTCTAGAGTGGGTGGTCAAAAATCCATCCATCCATCCATCTTCTTCCGCTTATCCGAGGTCGTGTCGCGGGGGCAGCAGCCCAAGCAGGGAAACCCAGACTTCCCTCTCCCCAGCCACTTCGTCCAGCTCCTCCCGGGGCATCCCGAGGCGTTCCCAGGCCAGCCGGGAGACATAGTCTTCCCAACGTGTCCTGGGTCTTCCCCGTGGCCTCCTACCGGTCAGACGTACCCTAAACACCTCCCTAGGGAGGCGTTCGGGTGGCATCCTGACCAGATGCCCGAACCACCTCATCTGGCTCCTCTCGATGTGGAGGAGCAGCGGCTTTACTTTGAGCCTCCCCCGGATGGCAGAGCTTATCACCCTATCTCTAAGGGAGAGCCCCGCCACCCGGCGGAGGAAACTAATTTCGGCCGCTTGTACCCGTGATCTTGTCCTTTCGGTCATAACCCAAAGCTCATGACCATAGGTGAGGGTGGTCAAAAATGACTGATTGTTTTTGTTTGTTTTTTGTTTTGAAAATCTGTATTTTATATTTGAAAACGAATATTTATTTTATTTTAAATCAAATCACTTTGATATTTACCCATTGGTTACCAAATGTACAGATACAGTCATCCCTTTTTTATCTTGGTTAATTGGTTACGGAAATGGCGGTGAAAAACACATTTTGGCAAAGTAGGAATCATTAATTTCAAATCAAATATTTTCGTAGCTAGAGTACAAAAAACTGTTTATTAAACAATTTTTAAAAAACATTATGATAGCCCCCTGCGATGAGGTGGTGACTTGTCCAGGGTGTACCCCGCCTTCCGCCCGATTGTAGCTGAGATAGGCTCCTGCGCCCCCCGCGACCCCGAAGGGAATAAGCGGTAGAAAATGGATGAATGGACATTATGATAGCCCTCTTGACATGTAATAACACCTTTTAGTAATCTTTACACTCTTTTAAATCTTAATAGTGCTTCAGGCTGAGCACTCTGGTTAACTTGGTCTGCTATAGTGGCCAATACTTCTGCAGTACCGTTATTCATATTTTCAATTAATTTAGCCATTTTTTTTCGCTTGAAAATGCTTTGATTTACATAATTTAGGCCAAAAATGCTGTAGAATATGTTCTACAAAATAAACAATCCCAAAAAAATCTGCGATTTGGTAAAGTCCCAACATTTTAAGCGTAATTTGGCGAGGAACGATAGTATATAGTAAGTGAAATACAGTGGTACCTCGGTTTTCATACTCCCAAGTATTAGTATAATTTGGTTTTAGGCAAACATTTTCACCAAAAAATGTCTCGGTTTTAGTACAGTTTTAAACAATAAATCAGAACATACTTTGTTGAATCCTTTAAAGGCTCACGCTGACATTTTGCGTGCTTAAGGCATTAAAAAAAAAAAAAAATTTAGTATGTGCGATTGGAATATCAAATTTAACAACTTTTGGATTATTGGACTTTTGAGTTTACATAATAGTTGTGTTTTGTAACAAAATTCAATAACATTAGATAATAATCTCATCAAACAGAAATCAATTGGACATTAGCACAATGAATGTCGCCCCCCACCTAACACCCCCATCCTCATTAACTTCCTCTTTTTCCTTTCAGAGGGTTTGTGCGCCTCCAGGACGAAACATACCTGATAGAACCCCTTGCCAGCGCAGCAGGTGAACAGCAGGCCGACGGTGGGGGCGCAAAAGTTTACAGCGACAAGGGTCCACATGCCGTGTACAACTACAAACATCTGAGAAGGAAGAGGAGCTCTTGTTCCCATGGAAACATAACCATGTACTATGATCACGGAGCCCGTCCGTCTGGACTGTTCCAGCTCAGCAGTCTGGTAAAGACACATAGTGTATATAAGCACTCCACAAAAAAAGCACAACATCTTGATAAGAAAATAGAAAAATCTTTGCATTGTCTGTTAAAACAATAAGACATACAATTAAGTTTGAATGAATCACTGCAAACTAACACATTTTGTATCAGATGCCATTATAGTGTGTAGGTGTACTTAATAAAGTGTCCAATAAGTTCACTTTATGTCCATCTGTCTACTGAATAGTAAATGCCTCATTCAATGCATGGGCAGAAAGTAGGCTGGATTTGGTAGCAATCCCTCACAAGCTGCACAAAAATCAGTAAATCACTACACTTCCAGTGGCCCTTCTAATGTTTATGGTGGGGTTTTTTTTTCATTATGTTTATGTTTTATATATTTGATGTATTATCTAAACCAGGGGTGTCCAAACTATGGCGTGTGAGTCAAGTGCGGCTCGCCGGCGTCTCCAGTTTGGCCCGCGAGGCATCATGAGTTAAATAAGGAATCTGAACCGCAAAGTGTTTGCAATTTAATTTCAAATATTTGACATTCTGATTGCCGCAATTTCCCTGCAATTTTGTGGACAATGTGAGTAAATCAGGTCAATAAACATGCTTTGAATGAAATAAGGGACAGCATTTACTTATACGACCCATGCCAAACAACCTTCCCTAATCATGGCGCAAAAAAAAATGCAACCAACACACAAAGTCAACACACACGGTCACACATTACACAACCTGCTCACTGATTATTTAAAAAGAAATGTCCAAACACCATAAAAACAATTCTAAATTACACCCATTCAAATTCATTACAATGCATTATGGAAAAATGCTAAACATTGTCTTTTTACCCGTGTTTGGCGTATTTTAGCTGCTTGATATTTCTGATTGAGGATTTGAACTTTCACCTACTCTTAATATCCAGTTATATTTAGTATTAATTATATATCCTTTATATTACATAGATATGTACATATAGGCTATATACTGTATTGTATTGTTTAGGTTTGGACACCCCTGATCTAAACTATCTGTGTCCCCCAGAGAAGCAGAGCCCAAACCAAGGACAAAGAAAGAAAACCAAGAACTGTGGAGCTCGCCATAGTGGTCGACTACACCGAGGTCTGATTCCCCTTCTTAATGTCAGCACTTGCAGCTGCTGACCCTTAATCTGTTTGCAATGCACATTTTTTTCAAGATGAAACTGATTGATTGCTGAACTGATGCAAATGTTTTCTTTCCAGTACAAGAAGTTTGGCAGTAATAAGATTGTGGAGGCCAGAGTGCTTGAAATAGCAAACCACGTTGACAGGGTACGTGTCTCTTATTAGGACAGTAAAATAGGTTGATTGTAAAATGAGTATGACTAGATTCTGTGGTAACTGTGGGTCTGAATAGCAGAAACTCAAGAGAGAAAACGTGTACGGATACGGTGTGTTCTTTACAAATTATTAAAAGGGAAAGTTCTCTCACTTTAACTGTGAATCTTAACACCCTAGCGGAGGATGTTCACACATATCACACATTCCTGTTTGCATATTCTCTAAGAATTGGACCAACGTCAATGAGTCATCAGACACTAGACCCAACAGAGGTGGTCTGTGGCAGAATTATAGCACCAGTATATCCTAGCTTCTGTGGTTTCTGGCGTCTCATGTCTGACTCCTTTCTGTACGGTTATCCTCATAAGTCCTCAATGTGAATTCCTTGCTATTTCAATTTCAAATTGTGTTGCAGCTCTATCGACCCGTAGGCATTCGTGTGATGTTAGTGGGTCTGGATATCTGGTCGTACAAAGATCAAATAGAGGTCAGCACCAATCCTGAGCAAACTCTCAGCCGCTTTCTCGAGTGGCGCCAGCGTAGCCTCCTGCCGAGGACTAAACATGACAACGCACAATTCGTCACGTAAGACGGAGACGTGTTTTTTGGCTCACACCAAGAGAGGTTAACTACTATGTTAACATTTTTCATTTTCTTCATTTTAGAGGGGTAGATTTTGAAAGCACCACTGTTGGACTGGCCAACACAAATGCAATGTGCACTTCTACCTCGGGAGCAGTAAATGAGGTAGGTGCATTCTTTACAGTGTTGGGACTAACGCGTTACTAAGTAACGCGTTACTGTAACGCCGTTAGTTTCGGCGGTAACTAGTAATCTAACGCGTTATTTTTTTATATACAGTAACTCAGTTACCGTTACTGCATGATGCGTTACTGCGTTATTTTACGTTATTTGTATGTAGTATCGGCTAGAAACTGAAGATCTGAGTGTGTTTTATTGGAGCGCTACGGTGGAAAAGAAGAGGCGTGCTTTCCCCCACCCACAGAAAGCACGCCTCCCCGCAGGGGAGACGTTCCTCCAAAGCCGTATTTCGGGTCTAACAACCTTCACTTTACCCGGAAGAGGGTCTTTACAGCTGAGGGTGAATGACGAGCCCGGCGGTTTGTTGCAACTTTGTGACTTTATTGCACACAGCCATCCACCAAGCTAGAGCACCTACACGCACTCACTGTCGCCGCTCCCTCACCTCTCTCGCCCACTCACTCACTGACGTCACTCACCTCTCATGCTGTCATATCTTAAAGGGCCACACACACACATACGCTACTCTCATAACAACTAACAAGACATCATGGCGAAGCCAGAAGTCGAGTTTTTTAACATGGAGACATTCTCAATACTTTTCTTTTGTCGAGCACAAAGAAAATAACATTTTAGTTAAATGTAAGTTGTGTCTTGGATCAAAGATCCTATCTACTTAGAGTTAAAGTTAAAGTGCCATTATGTTGCAGCTATTTAAAATAGTTTTGTAAATTTTTTCTGGCCTGAAATAAATTGGCCCTTTGAAACATATCTTTGTCTTTGTGTGTTGTATGTAGACCACATTGCTTTCTGAGTTCAGTGATGCAAATGCATGTCAAGTTGATCAACAGATTGTATTATTCTCCAGTGCAATAACAGTACTGAAATGAAGGCTAAAAGGGCATTAATGGGAGCCTTAAAAAAAGGGGGGGGGAAGAAGTAACTAAATAGTTACTTTTCGCAGTAACGCATTACTTTTTGGTGTAAGTAACTGAGTTAGTAACTGAGTTACTTTTGAAATAAAGTAACTAGTAATTGTAACTAGTTACTGGTTTTCAGTAACTAACCCAACACTGATTCTTTAGTTTTGATACAATCTATTCGCCATTCATCATAAGATAAAATAGACTTTATTAATCCCATCTCAGGGAAATTCCATGGTTGCAGTGTAAAATTTACATTAACGGGACGAAAAGTAAACATGACTTGATAAAAAAATGGAATAACAAGTACTACAGTGAAAGTAGGGAACTTAAAATAATAAACTCTATAGTAACTCACATACTGTATACAAAAAATATTACGCATATTACATTATTTACAATTGTCGGTTATAAAGTTTATGACACTGCAGATGTAACAGTCTGTTGCTGAAGGAGCTAATTAATAGCCTCCATAGTTTCATGCATGGAGTGTGTGGGGAAATGGAGATGGATATTATGGATGTCATCTTAGACAACATCCTTGTGTCAACCTTCACCATTCATCCATTCCAGGATTCAACTGCCAACTTCATAAAACATACAGGGAATGTTTTAGGTAACATTTAACAATTTTACAACAACATCAACAGGTATAAAGAGGAAGTAAACTGCCCTAAAACACTTGTCATGTTCAGATGCAAGCAAAGTTTGAAGCGTCACCCCAGTTACAGAGACGGCAGGCTTCGTACAGGTAAAAATGCATTAAATGACAAAAAGCAGAGAATGCAGCATGGAGGTGCAAAGCTGGAAGGTCGAACGCACACAAGTCAATGAAAGGACGGTGCTGGCATAAGAAGCCTCCTGATTAGTGATCCCTAGCTGGTGTGACTCATGATCACTAATCAGATGCAGGAGTGCAGATCCGCACCCAGCAAGGGAGGTGGCGTGGTGGAGAAAGCACACAGGGAATGGAAATAACCAAAAAGAGAGATGTCACGAAAGTAAATGCAAAACACATGAACAAATTAAACAAAGTACAAACCTGCCGTGACATGTTATGGCAACAGTACTTTATTGACTTAAATGACGTAATAATAATAGTAATAGTAATAGTAAAACATAAAACCTCAGTATTTTTTTTAATGATGAATGGCAATGGTGTATTGAGGTGGGGATCCATGACAGATGTATATTTAAAATCTCACTTTTTATTCACTGTCACACCAAGAAGAAGTCAACCATTGTAAAAAAAACAAAAAAAACAAGACATTTCTACAATGTGTACTGCTTTGAGTCCTTTTGTAAAGTATATATAACAAGGTACAACAAGCCAAATGTGCAAATTTAATCAGTGGTTGAAACAGGAAGGTGTTTTTTTCTTAAAAATGTGTTCAAATTCAAAATGGTTCAACTAACTTTCAGAGACCACTTAGATATTTATAATTTTTTGTTTGGTTAACGTGCTAAAACTAATTTAATGTTGGCCAAAATATGATGTATAACAGAAAAACTGAAAAAACACCCAAACCCACATCTTATAGCATTGTGTTACAGATGACATACCTTATATTCATGTTCTTTATCATATTTAAAGTTTAGTTTTACTTTCAAATATGCCGTAAGCCAATAAAAATGAGTGCTACATGATTGTTTTACTTGACTTAGTATTCCTCCATTGTGCCCACAGGATCATAACAATAATGCAATAGGAGTGTCCTCCACTATTGCCCATGAGATGGGTCACAACCTGGGCTTATCTCATGATACAGAAAACTGCATCTGTGGCTCTTTGACGTCGAAAAAAGGCTGCATCATGGCTGAGAGTGTTGGGTAAGCTCATTGTTTTCACTAATAAATTGCTGTATTGTCAAACTTAACCTCCTTGAACACCCCCCTAGTGTTGTGTATCCAGAGTTGTTCAGCAGCTGCAGCCAGCAGCAGCTCAGCAGATTCCTGGAGGAGGTCAACCCAGCTTGCCTGCTTGATACACCTCCTACTAGTCGAATTTATGGGGGGCCGGTGTGTGGCAATGCCTTCCTGGAGCCTGGGGAGGAGTGTGACTGTGGGACTGTAGAGGTATTGTATGCAGCACTTACATAAACATTTACATGAATAAAGGAGCCCACCAAGGAAGCCTAGATTGTAACGTTGTGTACATGTCCTGTCCCTAAGGAATGCAAGAATCCCTGCTGTAACGCTACAAACTGCAAACTTAACACTGGAGCCCAGTGTGCTGAGGGCGAATGTTGCCACAATTGTCAAGTACGTAATGTTCACTCTTATTGAGCAACCGTGTCTCTTGACAATGTTCAGGCTCATTTCTGGTCCATCACCATTTGTAGCTGAAAGCGTCAGGCAACGTCTGCCGGCCAAAGACAGGAAACTGTGACTTGGCAGAATACTGTACTGGACTGTCCGCCTCCTGTCCTCTCGACGCCTACGTCCAGAATGGCCTGCCGTGCAACCGTGGGAAAGGATACTGCTACAATGGAAAGTGTCCATCACGACAGCAACACTGCAAGAGGCTATGGGGACCAGGTAGGAGACAAATGGAAATTATAGTACAGTAATACCTCAACTTATGAGCTTAATTGCTTGTATGACGGAGAGCTTAGCTCAAAACACTTGTATCTGATTGATTGATTGATTGAGACTTTTATTAGTAGGTTGCACAGTGAAGTACATATTCCGTACAATTGGCCACTAAATGGTAACACCCGAATAAGTTTTTCAACTTGTTTAAGTCGGGGTCCACGATACAGATATATACTATCATATATACTATCATCATAATACAGTCATCACACAAGATAATCACATTGAATTATTTACATTATTTACAATCAGGGGTGTGGAGGGTGGGGGAGGCGAGGATATGGACATCAAGTAGTGCAGAGAGAGAGAGAGAGAGAGAGAGAGAGAGAGAGAGAGAGAGAGAGAGAGAGATCAGAAGGCATAAGAAAAAGTATCTGCATTTGATTGTTTACATTTGATTATTAGCAATCCGGGGAGGGTGTTAGTTTAGGGTTGTAGCTGCCTGGAGGTAAACTTTTATTGCGGTTTTGAAGGAGGATAGAGATGCCCTTTCTTTTATACCTGTTGGGAGCGCATTCCACATTGATGTGGCATAGAAAGAGAATGAGTTAAGACCTTTGTTAGTTCGGAATCTGGGTTTAACGTGGTTAGTGGAGCTCCCCCTGGTGTTGTGGTTATGGCGGTCATTTACGTTAAGGAAGTAGTTTGACACGTACTTCGGTATCAGGGAGGTGTAGCGGATTTTATAGACTAGGCTCAGTGCAAGTTGTTTAACTCTGTCCTCCACCTTGAGCCAGCCCACTTTGGAGAAGTGGGTAGGAGTGAGGTGGGCTCTGGGGTGGAGGTCTAGCAGTAACCTGACTAGCTTGTTCTGAGATGTTTGGAGTTTAGATTTGAGGGTTTTGGAGGTGCTGGGGTACCAGGAAGTGCATGCGTAATCGAAAAAGGGTTGAACGAGAGTTCCCGCCAGAATCCTTAAGGTGCTTTTGTTGACCAGAGAGGAAATTCTGTAGAGAAATCTCGTTCATTGGTTAACCTTTTTGTTTACCTTGGTTGCCATTTTATCACAGGAAAGGTTAGCCTCTAGAAAGGAACCTAGGTAGGTGACCTCATCTTTCCTGGTGATAACAATGTCACCTACTTTTATGGTGAAGTCATTGACTTTCTTAAGTTTGATGTGGGACCCAAACAGGATGGATTCTGTTTTACCCAAGTGTATGGATAGCTTGTTGTCAGCGAGCCAGGTGCAAGTTCTACAGAGTTCAGCACTGAGGATTTTCTCCACCTGTGACTTGTCCTTGCCGGATACCAGCAGGGCAGAGTCATCCGCAAACAAAAACAATTCACAGTCGCATGCAGATGACATGTCGTTTATGTATATTAGGAACAGTAAAGGTCCCAATATACTGCCTTGGGGGACTCCACAGCTCACCGAGGGGGGGGGGACACGGTGGCGTTCACCTCTACCACCTGCTCCCTCCCCTCCAAGTAAGATTGCATCCAGCTCCATGAGGTTTTGTTAAATCCGATTGCTCTGAGCTTATCCAACAGTATAGCGTGGTTAACGGTGTCAAAGGCCTTCTGAAGGTCCAGCATGACCATGCCGCAGTATTTGCCCGCGTCCACCTCATGTTTGATGTGGTCGGTCAGATAGAGAAGGCATGTGTCAGTGGAGTGGTTCGTTCTGAAGCCGGATTGGAATTTGTACATGAGTTTATTAGTGGCAAGGTAACTATCGACCTGTTCATAAACTATTTTCTCCATTACTTTTGAAACGGAACTGAGAATAGAAACAGGTCGGTAGTTGCCAGGTTCCAATTTGCTTCCTTTTTTAAAGAGGGGAGTTACTCTTGCTATCTTAAAATCTTTTGGTACTTGGCCTTGTGTAATTGATAGGTTTATTATGTGCGTGATGATCGGGGAAATGATGGAGGCAGAGTCCCTGAAGAATCTGGAGGGAATATTATCAAGGCCGGTGGCCTTGTTAGGGTGGAGCGCGCTCAATTTTTTAAACACCTCATCAGCTGTGACCATTTCTAATTTGAAATCATCGTTGGATACTCCTAGCTTTCTGTAGAAGGCTTTAATGTGTTCTACACCAAAGCGACCAGAGTGGTGGGACAGCTTGTTGACAAGAGTTGCGGCTATGCTGGTGAAAAAGATGTTAAGTCTGCCAGCTACCTCCATTGTGTCTGTAATGAGGGAGTCACCCTCCTTGATGCTGATGTTGGTGAGTCTTGTTTTAAGTTTCTGGCTGCAACCAGGAAGCTGGTTGTTGAGAATTACTTTCTACCTTTCTGTGATGTGCTGGAGTTGGACCTGCCTGGAGTTACTGTCAAATAAAGGTCTTCCATTGAAGTGAGTTGAAATCAATACCCTCTGCCCCCAACCCTAACCCCAAAACAGTAAAATTTTAACATGGCTTTAAAAAGAAAAGAGTAACTTTTTGATAAGAAATATTGTATGAAAACAATACAATAGAATATACTACTAACAACTACAGTTTTATGAAGTAATGTAATAATAATGTTCATAATTTACCTTGGAGAGTGGACTTCTCTGTCAAACACACCGTTTAGATATCATTTTGTTGTCTTTAGCTTGCGTTAGGGGCAGTTCTCCCCATGACTGCGTGGGTTCCCTTCGGGTACTCCGGCTTCCTCCCACCTCCAAAGACATGCACCTGGGGATAGGTTGATTGGCAACACTAAATTGGCCCTAGTGTGTGAATGTGAGTGTGAATGTTGTCTGTCTATCTGTGTTGGCCCTGCGATGAGGTGGCGACTTGTCCAGGGTGTACCCTGCCTTCTGCCCGAGTGCAGCTGGGATAGGCTCCAGCACCCCTGTGACCCCGAGAGGGACAAACGGTAGAAAATGGATGGATGGATGGATGGATGGATGCATGGATGGGCTTGCGTTGGACATATTCTGCTATGGTGCAGACTAGCAGTGATACACTCGAATTGCCTCTCCAAATTGGCGACACCATTTGTCATGTTTTTATTGATTTATTTTTTAAATTCAATGAATATCATACATTACTTCTTCTCAGCACTGTCTTTTACACTTCCTCACTTTCTTCCTTCCCATGTTTGTAAAAGCCAAGTTATGTCAAGCTCTAGCTTTAAGTTAATGCTAGTGAGTAAGACTAGATGTTTTGGGCACAGGAATCACTGTGACATTTGCTATGCCAACTAATAGTGGGGATGCTTGTACCTCAGATTTTTGCTTGTAACTTAAAGCATAACAATTAGCCGAGAGACAGCTCTTATCTCAAAACACTCTTAAGTTTAGGGACATTTTAGTTGAGGTACCACTGCATCTTTGTTTCGGTAATATCAGGACGTCTTGGTCACATGTTTCCTTTCTCTAGATGCTGAAGTGGCTGCAGATGCTTGTTTCTTCCAACATGGAGGCTGCAGGAAAACCTTTTTTAGCCAAAGATGTTTGGGAAAGTATGTATTTACATTATAGTATGCTTGCACATGTTAGTGTCGAAGTCTTAGATTTTGGGTTTTATCAATTTGTGTTGTTCGGTTGCAGAGATCAATCATGCAGGACACTTTTCTGTTCCGGAGGGTGGGAGTTCCCAGTCACATCAAGGAAATCTTTCTACAAAGTAGGAAATGAGCAATGCAATGAGGCAACAATGAATCCCGAAGACAACTACCCTGCAGATTTTGGCATGGTGCCCACTGGAACTAAGTGTGGCAACAACATGGTAAACAAAATGACTATTTTGACATATAGATGACATTAAACTCAACTAAACGTGATGTGTGTCTCAGGTATGCTACAATCAAAGGTGTCAGGACATCAGAAGTATTAGAACATATGGGACCAATGACTGCTCAGCCAAATGCAACAACCGCGGGGTGAGAAATCACTCAGACACTACAAAGATCTGAAGCATTTTGCAGAAACAACACTAAAACTAACTGCGCTTATCTCTCACAGGTCTGCAACCATGAGAGCAAGTGCCACTGTGATCCCGGCTGGGCCCCACCTTTCTGTGATGTGCTGGAGTCGGACCTGCCTGGAGGTACTGTCTACATTTTTACACATTTCTATTTATGTGATTAGCAACAATTTCCGTGTTTAACTATGGGGGAAATTAGTTTTCACTATATTGAAAATGTTCTGAACTCTTTTTTCCAAGCTGGCCAGGGTTCAGTTCAGTGCTTAACATCCTACATTAAGATTTTCCAAACATACTGTACAATATACACTGTTTGATGAGGGACTCCCTCCGACCTCGACTACGTCCCACTTTGCCACGTCTTCGTTTTGATTGGAGGGAGAATAAAACTTGTCAGATACTTATTTCCATGTTCAATCAGTTACATTTATTTGCATCAAGAAAACGACATAATTACAGGGCTCTTTGGACAACCGGCCACACACGTCACCACACTTTGTTGGATCATGTAGAGGCCACCATGTGTTCATTCTAAATCAATAGCTTTTTATGTTAAAAAAAAGGGAAGTCACATAAGGGGGTGTATGTACCTTCTACACTGTTTATTATTTTGGTCTGCCTTATATGAGCGTATTAGTCCTTGGTGGTAAACAAGATTTGGGATAAACAGTCCGTTTGCTATTATTTATCGGTACATACGTGGCCCAATGTTCTGTCCCCTTACGCCTTGTTATGTTCTTGTTGAACAAAACAGGACGACACTCACTTGACTGTTTTGTACGTTCTGTTCAACCACACTTCTGCATACGTCAACGGGTCATGGAGTTCATTACATGCACAATACTTTTCCACACTAATCTTTCCACATGATTTTAAGTACTGGTAGTCAATATTAAAATACATTGTAAGCTAATCTTTATCAAGTATAAATATTTAATAATCAGTTTACAAGTCAGTACTGAAGTGAATTAAATCGAAACAACATGATATAAGCAGTTCCAAGAATGGTCTAAAATAACAACACCGCTGTTTTAATAATGGATTAGATTTGTATAGCGCTTTTCTAGACACTCAAAGCGCTTCACAGAGAAGTGAGAACCCATCATTCATTCACACCTGGTTGTTGTAAGCTATTTATTTATATTATTATTATTCCACGTTTTATGTTCTTAAAAATCTTTTTAGTAATAATATTTTTAGAATGTGCCAATAAAATACTACCTGCTGGCTGTAAATGGCTCCCGCGCCGCACTTTGGACCCACTTGTCCTATGTCCTGTTGTACTTCTTTTGACAACAAACTCGCCGACTCAACAGTGCCACTGCAAGTAATTGCAAACCCTCTACAGTAATCCCTTGTATGTCGCTGTTAATTGGTTCCCGACATGACTGCGATAAATGAATTTCTGCCAAGTAGGAATCACTAATTGTAAATATTTTCATCACTAGAACTTTAAAAACTGTTTACTACCTTCTAAATACTTTTTTAAACATTACATGTGCGTGTATGAATAATGCAAGTCATCTTATTCAAACAAAACCAAATTTTTACACAATTTAATTTGTGGATGTGAGAAATGCACCCATAGCAAAAACATGTTCGCTCATCTGTTGCTCAATCTTGTATTTTGAGTTCAATTTGAGCTTCTCATTGTGTGATCATTTGTTTCTTAAATCTTGCTCCTAAGGGACCCTTTGGCGCAAGAGATAAGCTAAAAAGAGACAAGACATCACTGAGGCAAAGGAGGTTATGTTGAGATAACCATTTGAGCAATACTTGAGAAGTGGGATACACAGAGGAGCTCTCATATAAAGAGAATATAATGAGATGTCTGAGACAAATATGAGCATTAAAATCAGGGTACACACAGGAGAAGTCATCACCTCATCACAGGGCAACACAGACAACCAATCACACTCACACACAAGAGACAATTCAGTGTCACCAATCAGCTTACATCAGGGAGAGAATCCACATAGTCAGGGAGAGAACATGCAAACTCCACACAAAAAGACCCCGAGCCCAGGAATTGAACCCACAACCTTCTCATTGGAAGGCTCAAGCACTAACCACTGCACCATCAGTTATCGTCTAGAAGCATAGTACATGTTTAAAGGTCTCAAAATTGTCTTTTGAGCATATGATGGCTGTTTGGGTTATGTTTTGAATCTCACATACTCTTCATGGCATGTGTAAGAAATCAACAAATACGTAGATGGTGTAAATAAACCACATAGCCCATACAGCCATATTGCCTGAATTAATTATTTTCTCAAATTTTGGCATGATATAAACTGAAATATGATTGAGGTATAGTTAAAATGTGCCATATAAAATGAATGTTCTTATTCACTGAGATGAAAAAGAGACACATAAGAACTCAAATAGTGAGCAGTGAGAGACAAAACCAAGTATATCTCTCATTACATAATTGAGACATATTGGAAACCAGCTCATTCATCTCTCATTTTTGTCAGAATTGAGATCATGAAAAGAGACAACTGTTAGACAACTTTGAGATCTCACACACCGCTCACTGGGAGACTTATTTCTCAGGAGACACATTTGAGAAGAATGAGAAAACCACTTTGGTCTCGATTAGTGCTCTTTTATGTCTACGAGATATGAATAAGACATAAGATAGATATCATCTTCAATTTTGCTTTTCTATGGGAAATGAAAAAATATATATATTTACCTCAGCTAGCTGGTGGAGTTTTAGTTATTTGTATTTTTTTTATTTTTTTATTTTGATGCAGGCAGTCAATTTGATTTGGCACAATGAATATTTGTTTTATTATCAGTTCATCCATTATTGCACCCATTGCTAAAATTCACAAACTACAAACAAAACTGGAAATTCTTGTTGTATACGTAATCATTTTGATAAACAAAATATTTTAAAACGCACCCACATGTAGTGATGATCTTGAATGAATCATGATCGTATTGGAAAATGGGGGCAAAAAAGTGTTTACATGTTTTTTAAGTGTATATAATCTCAAAGATCAATGAACAAAACAATACTTTGTGCTATGATGTACAGCAAGATGAATATTG